>NC_133373.1:44692675-44729202 GCF_049309525.1 Garra rufa
ATTGTTATTTTTTACACAAATCAGGGAAACATCCTCCTTTCATACCGAGTAATAATTATAACAAAAATACACATTCTGGTTCTTATATATATATATTTTATATATCTTATATTTTATATATCTTATATATTTTTTTATTTTTTATTTTTTTTTTATATTAATTATTAAATTATTACTAATTTTTGAATATATATATGTATTAATATAAAATGTATTTTTGTTTTAAATATTTTTTTCACACAAATCAGGGCAACATCTCACATTTTATCTAAACCATAATTAAAATGAAAAATTAAAATACAAAATTGAAACCTAATTTAAAACAAACACTAGCCCAAAGTATTAGTAGTGTAGGAGTAAAATGCCTGTGACATAATGTTGTGTTATTAGAGGTGGTCTGAAGGAAGTGTATTCACTGTTTGTTACATTCTTTAAAAAAATCTGTCTTTAACCAGAATACACAGAGTACACACGACAAGCATTTGTGGTTAAAACCTGTATAAATATTCATTTTATTTTTGTTTAGAGCCCTTTAAAGCTGCATTTAAACTGCATTTTGGAAGTTCAAACTCACGGTCACCATAGAAGTCCACTATATGGAGAGAAATCCTGAAATGTTTTCCTCAAAAAACAATTTCTTCACGACTGAAGGACGAAAGAGATGAACATCTTGGATGACAAGGGGATGAGTAAATTATCTGTAAATTTTTGTTCTGGAAGTGAACTAATCTTGATGCTTTAAAAGTCATTTTCATTGTTAGTTTGTTAAAGGGGTCATCGGATGGCAATTTTCCACAAGTTGATATGATTCTTTAGGGTCATAATGAGAAGTCTATAACATACTTTGGTTAAAATTTCAGTAACACTTTACAATAAGGTTCATTAGTTAACATTAGTTAAGCACATTAGTTAACATCAACTAATAATGAACTGCACTTATACAGCATTTATTAATCTTTAATGTTAATTTCAACATTTGCTAATACATTATTAAAATCTTGTTAACATTAGTTAATGCAGTGTGAACTAACATGAACAAACAATGAACAACTGTATTTCCGTAAACTAACGTTAATGAAGATTAGTAAATACAGTAACTAATGTATTGCTCATGGTTAGTTCATGTTAGTTAATACATTAACTAATGTTTAACTAATGAACCTTATTGTAAAGTGCTACCAAAATTTCTCAATGGTAGTGTAAAAAACACTCTTTTTACCTTGTCAAATCAGCCCTTTATAGAGCAGGCTATTCTGTTGCATGTTCCTTTAAATGCTAATGAGCTCTGCTCGCCCCGCCCCTCTCTGCCATGGGATGATGAGCCGTAATGTTTACTTTAGCTGCGTTTAGCTGCGAAACTTGCTAACTAGCACATTATTTAAAAGGGCCATTTGCAAAGATGCATAAAAAACCCTTCTACTCACTTCTGCTGTGGGTGAAGCTGCATCACGAATGATTCACACAAACATAGACGCGATCGCGATCGGCGCTTTCCTTACAAAAACGAAAGTAACGTTAATCCTCTGCATCTTCAGCGGCTCAGATGTCGGGAGTAAATGACGACTGCTATGTTCATTATTACATCCAACAACAGAACACCTCAATTGCTCAATTAGAGTCTTCCTCTGCACCTGAGTCACACGATGGTGATCGGACTGTTTGAGCTCGGTGAGGGCGGGGCTAAGGTAAGACGCTCATGTCAATCAACTATCGTGGGAGGGGCCTCTGTCTGTGTGTCGTCACAATGACAAGAAGCTGATTTTAAAAAGGGGATATTTTAAAAACCAAAAAAATACCACTGGGTGGATTTTTATCATTCATCATCAAACTGCCAACACACATTAATGTTCAAACAACATGAAAAGTGAGTTTTGCATCTGATGACCCCTTTAATATCCTAATGTTAACAAATGGAACCTTATTGTAAAGTGTTAGCGAAATAATCTAATAAAAGGGTGTTATAAACGGGTAAACACTGACCGTCTGAATCCAGAAGCCTATAGACAGACTTGCGTCCCGGCAGTGTGCTTTTCTCTGGATCTTCACTCATCTTCATTCTGGGACGACCTCTGACTTCTATCAGCTACATTGAGTGAGTAATACAACCATCAGCATCAGTGTGTATTAATAAAGTTTCTTTGCATTAATTGATTTCACAGCTGGGAAACTCTTGGTACCTTATATACACACCCCAGAGAGGGCTGACGCGTGCATGTGACCAGATGAGTGCCCACTCCAACCACGTCAATCTCATTATCCTGACACACAGACGAACAGAGAAACAGGTGAGGAGTGTCTTTATGCTGTCTTTAATTTATTGGTCATGTGAAGACAAAGCTCTTACTTTCTTGTTGAGTTCAGCGAGGCTCTGTTCGGAAATACTGTTTGTGCCGACGATGATGAGAGACTCAAACTGAGGAACGGAGAACCTGCGGACAAAATAAATAAATACGGTACAATACAATCAAATAGATTTGAGTGATTGCATGCTCAAGTCTAACACTTAGGGTTGAAAGCAATGCTATTTTAGTATTGACTCGTAGGCTTTTGTTAATATTTCAAATTAAATGTTATTTTATATCTGAAATATATTTGAAGTTTTTGTAATTTTATTGTGTGTTTTTGTTAGTTTTTGTGTTTATTGAGATTTAGTATTAGGTTTTGCCATTTAAGTTATTTTATTTTATTTCAGGTTATGTTATAAAATATTAAATGTAAAAATAAAATATTTATGGTTTTAGTTAACAGTAATAACCCTGGTAAAAACTAAAACTATTAAAAACCATGTACTGAAATTAAAATAAAGCTGAAATTAAATAAAATATTAAGATTTATCTTAAAAGCTAAATAGAAATATTTTGGGGGAAAAAAGCTAATAGAAATAACAAAAGCATATAAAACCTACTAAAACGCAAACCCAAATAAAAAAACTAAACAAAACTGAAAATATAAAAATAAATAATAATAATAAATGCATATTCCAGTGTATTTTTTAAAATTGTTTTTTATTTTTTAATAATTCAATTATTTTTTGTATTTTTAATAAGTTAACATCCCCTTTTACTTGTCACTTAAAACTGTGGAAATTAAATAAAATATAAAGAACAGATGAAAAAAACTTAAACAAAATGTTGCCTTGGAACTGAAATAAGCTTTGAAGCTGAATAGAAATATATATCAAAAATGTAATAAAAGTAACAAATGCACAAGAAAAAAGTACAAAATATAAAAATAAATAATAAAATTAATATTATTTAGTTCTTTCTAATAAGTTAACAGCTCAATTTGTAAACAAAGTTCTATTTCTAAAATAGCTGTTTTCTTCTTAAACAAATTAAAATGAAACTGAAAATATAACTAATAAAATATAAAATTAAATATTAAATATACTATAATGTAAAACAATTATTAAGTAATAATAAAAGTGTAAACCCAAATTAAAATGAAAACTGAAAATATAACTAATAAAATAAAATATTTAAATATAAAATAATAAATATTAATGATAATAATCATTAATAATAATAATAATAACAACAATAATAACATCATAACAACATCCACATTCTGATGGGGTTTTTTTTGTAATTGTTTTTGTTTTTTATTAGTTCTAATTTTTGAAATTATTTTCATACAAATCAGGGTAACATCCTTTTTTTTTTACTTTTCATGTAAGCCCAAATTAAATTGAAAACAGAAAATATAACTAATAAAATATAAAATAAAATAAAATAATTAAATATAATATAGAATAATTAATGTTAAGTAATAATAATAACAAAAATACACATTCTGGTGTGTTTTTGTATTTTTTTTTTATAATGTTTTATTTATTTTTTAATAGTTTAGTTTAATAGTTGAATCAAATTTTTGGAGAACATTTTTTAATTGAACAAAAATACACATTGTGGTGTGTTTTTGTATTTTTTCATAATTGTTTTTTATTTTTTAATAGTTTAGTTCAATAGTTTAAAAAAATATATTGAACAAAAATACACATTCTGGTGCAGTTTTTATTTTTTATAACAGTTTTTTATTTAAATGAAAATAAAAAAAATGAAATCTAATTTAAAATAAAGACTAACCCAAAGTATTAGTAGTGTAGTAGTAAAATGCCTATGACATAATGTAGTTTTATGAGAGGTGGTGTGAAGGAAGTCTTACTGTTTGCTACATTCTTTAAAGACGCGCCGCACTTCCAGCGACTGCCTGCAGAGGTCCCCGCTGTCCAGCCTGACGCCCAGCGGCTGATACTGCAGCTCATACAAAGCCAAAGCCACAGCACAGAAACACAGCAAACCACTACTGCAGCACAAACACACACACATCATTTAAAAACATCACACCTCAACACTACTGTACTAATGTTGATGTGTCTCTGGGAGTAATGTCTTACCAGCTGACACTGTAGCTGTCAATCACAGGCAGGAAGTTTTGCGGGTAGGCGATGGCGTAGGACAGGAAGGCCGCCAGTTCACCCTCCCGAACGAGGTTCGTCTTTGACCCCAATAGCTGACAGACGCGACCCAGCCAGCCCTTCACCAGACAGATGAAGTCAATAGGACCGCCGCCGCCACTGGGCACTAGAGTCTGACACAAATCAACACATGGGCTTCATCACTTGAGGTCAGTCAGACAAATGAAATGCTTTTATTGCATTAAATTGATTCAATTACAGTAAAGACATTTATAATGTTACAGTTTCTAATATGCTGATTTCTTGAGCAGCAAATCAGCATATTAGAATGATTTCTGAAGATTCATGTGACACTAAAGACTGGAGTAATGATGCTGAAAATTCAGCTTCGAATCACAAAAATAAATTCTATTTTAAACTATATTAATGTAGCAAACCACTATTTTAAATTGCATTAATATTTCATAATATTACAAATTTTTCAATATTACTAATTTTTCAAATAAACACAGCCTCAATGAGCAGAAAAAACTTTGTTAAAAAAAAAAACTTTTGAATGGCAGTGTATTCAAAAGTTTGGGATGAGTCTGATTTTTTAGTTTTTTAAATGTTTTTTTAACAAAGTCTTTTCTGCTCATTGAGGCTGTATATTTGATTAAAAATACAGATAAAAATTGTAATATTGTGAAATATTATTGCAATTTAAAATAGTGGTTTTCTATGTTAATATAGTTTAAAACAGAATTTATTTTTGTGATGCAATGCTGAATTTCTCAAGCATCATTACTCCATTCTTCAGTGTCACATGATTCTTCAGAAATCATTCTAATATACTGATTTATTATCAATGTTGGAAACGATTTTTTTGGAACCTGTGATACTTTTTCCAGGATTCTTTTATGAGTAAAATGTTAAAAAGAACAGCATTTACTTTAAATAGAACGTTTTTTTTAACAATATACACTACTGTTCAAAATTTGGGGCCAGTATTATCTTCTTCCTTTTTTTATAAAAGGTGAGAGTAAAGATTTATTATGTTGGAAAAGATTCCTGTTTTGAATAAATGCTGTTCTTTTTAACTTTTTATTTATCAAAGAATCCTGAAAAAAGTATTACAGGTTCCAAAAAAAATATTTAGCAGCATAAACATTTCATTCTATTAGAATGATTTCTGAAGGATCATGTGACACTGAAGAATGGCGTAATGATGCTGAAAATTCAGCTTTGATCACAGGAATCATTTCTTTTTTAAAGTATATTAAAATAGAAAGCTTTTTTTTAATTGCTATAATACATTTCATAATACTTTATTCTGTATTTTTGATCATATAAATAGTACATTAATGAGTGACTTCTTTAAAAAAACATTAAAAATCTTACTGATTCCAAACTTTTGAATGGCAGTGTGTGTATGTATAATTTTTTTTAGCTGATTTGTGACTTTTCATTATTTTTAGCAATACAAAAATTAACAATTTATTAAAATGTAACATTTATAATTTATTTTTAAAAAATTATAAGTGATAAAAAATAAGTTTAGTATACTTGAGATACTATAATAGTTTTTAAAAAGTATTTTGGATGTTATTTCTGTATTTTCCATTTTTATTTTAGTTTAAGCTTTAGTAATTTTGTGTTTTTGTTTATAGTTTTTTTAATTAATTTTTATTTCATTTTTGTTTTTTAGATAAGATTAAGTTAAATGGAAAAGATAAATCTTAAATTAAAACTAGATTTTACTTAACAGATTAAGATTATTTGTTGTTATTATTATTATTATTATTATTATTATTAGTTTTATTTGTTATTACTTTTTTGTTTATATAATAACTTTGGTAAAAAGGCTAAGTAAAGATGCTGAAAATTCAGTTTTGATCGCAGAAATAAATTCTATTTTAATATATATTTACGTGGAAAACGCATATTTTAAATTCTAATAATATTTCACTATTTTTAATGTATTGTAATCAAATGTACACTGCAAAAAAAAATTTCTTCTTTAGTATTTTTGTTTTGTTTTCTACTATAAATATCTCAAAATTCTTGAATCAGGATGCATTTAGTAGTAAAATGACTTAAGATATTATTGTCTTGTTTTCTAAAAAAAAAAAATTGCCAATAGGGTAAGAAAAATAATTTAAATCAAAGGCTAAACAAGATTTTTTTGTCTTGCCCCATTGGCAAATATTTTTGCTTGTTTTAGGCAAAATTTGGGTAAAATTTTTGCATCCTGATTCAAGAATTCCTAGATATTTATACTAGAAAACAAGACAAAATACTAAGAAAGAAAATCATTTTTTGCAGTGTATATGTTAAAACGGAACAAACCACTGAAATGTTAGGTTTCATTCACACCCACCTGTGGCCACACCTCCTCCAGAGAGGAAAAGGAAGTGACATAAGAGTGTGCCATGGTTCCTGCCACAGGAATGCCAAACAGACGGCCGGCGAGAGCGTTGCTTGTCAAATCAAAACCTGGAAAAAACAAACAGAAGTAGCCGTTCAGATGATGCTAAATAAAATATAATAGTCTTCTGAAGTCCTCAATTGACTCCTCTTTCTAGATTGACGTCTACATATTGTCTTAAATGTGACTTACCGCCAATGTATGTGTATCGTGAGGCGGTCAGGCCTCCGTCGGGACCCTGAGCTCTTCTGAGCCCCATCTCCATTAATCTCCGTCTGGGACCTGCAGCCAAACGGAAACGAGCAGCGTTGCTACACACCAGACTGAGAGGAGAGAGAATTCATGAGCGTATTGTCGTTATAAATTCAGCTGCAACAACAACTAGAGATTCCAGAGTCACTGTCCTATTCATTCAGACATTTTTAGAGCGAGAAATATTGGATATTTTGATATAGTACAGTCATTTACATTTACTCATTCATCCAAAGTGACTTATAAATGAGGACGACAGGCAATTCATCATGAGACAAATAAACACAATATGCGCTTGTAATGTTGTTACATTTATATTTGTTGTAGTAAAATAGTTTGTTCATTTCTAAAAGAGGAAAAAACTACATTAAATTGAATGTAGGCAAAAGACCCCTTTCACAACGTGAGAATATATATTTTTTAGCTGATTTGGTTGGGGGTTATTTCATTATTTTTAGCAATAAAAAAGTTATGTACAAAAATATATCTTTAAAAAAATATTTATTAATGAATTAAAACAAAATATAAAAAATGAAATAATTTTTGTATACTTGTGATGTTTGTATTTTTCATTTGTATTTTAGTTGAAGTTTTAGTACTTTTGTGTTAAACAGGTTTTATTTAATTTCAGTTAACATTTAATTTATCTCTTGTATGTATGTGTGTGTGTATATATATATATATATATAATTTTTTTAGCTGATTTGTGGGGTTTTTCATTATTTTTAGCAATCCGAAAATGTGTGTGTGTATATATATATATATATGTATGTGTGTGTATCTTTAATTATATACACTGTCATTCAAAAATTTGGCATCAGTAGTGTTTTTTGAAGAACTCTGCTCATCAAGGCTGTTTATTTGATTAAAAATACAGAAAAAACAGTAATATTCTGAAATATTTTTGCAATTTAAAATGGTGGTTTTCTATTTTAATATACTTTAAAATATAATTTATTTCTGTGATGCGAAGCTGAATTTTCAGCATCATTACTCCAGTCTTCAGTGTCACATGATCCTTCAGAAATCTTTCTAATATGTTGATTTATTATCAATGTTGGAAACAGTTGTGCTGCTTAATATTTTTTTTTGGAACGTAGGATTCAGGATTCAGGATTCTTTGATGAATAAAAAGTTAAAAAAGAACACCATTTATTCAAAATAGAAATATTTCCTGACAATATAAGTATTTACTATCACTTTTTATTAATTTAACACACCCTTGCTGAATAAAAGTATTTTAAAAAATTACTGACCCAAAAAATTGCGTGGTTTATACTGCTACAATATAGCATAGAATGATTTCTGAAGGATCATGTGACAGTAGACTGCAGTAATGATGCTGAAAATTCAGCTTTGCATCACAGAAATAAATTCTATTTTAATATATATTTACAGAGCAAACAGATATTTTAAATTGTAATTTTTGATCAAATGTACACTGCCGTTCAAAAGTTTGGGATCAAAAGAAGTATTTTCTGTGTTTATTCTGTGTTAAATAAAAATACATAAAAAAATGTAATATTGTGAAATATTATTGCAATTCAAAATAATGGTTTTCTATGTTAATATAGTTTAAAATAGAATTTATTTATGTGACGCGAAGCTGAATTTTCAGCATCATTACTCTAGTCTTCAGTGTCACATGATCCTTCAGAAATCATTCTAATATGTTGATTTATTATCAGTGTTGGGAACAGTTGTGCTGCTTAATATTCTTTTTTAACCTGTTATACTTTTTCCAGGATTCTTTGATGAATAAAATGTTTTTTTTTTTTTAAAGCATTTACTTTAAATAGAAAGCTTTTCTAACAATGTACAAAATGTGTGGTCAGTATTTTTTTCTTTCTTTGCAAAAAAACAGCTTTGCATCACAGAAATAAATTATATTTTAAAGTATATTAAAATAGACAACCACTATTTTAAATTGCAATAATATTTCAGAATATTACAGTTTTTTCTGTATTTTTAATCAAATAAACATTTGAACGGCAATGTATATATAAATATAAATCATGTTTATTTTGACTTTATGACCTTTTAAGCATCTCCTTTTGCAAAAATGTAACTTTGCCAGGCTAATTTTTACCCTGTTAATGCTGGAGGTGATTTTAAATGAACACACTGTCATAACCATTTTTAATGCACCACTGCATTCAAGAAACTAATGAATGAATGTCATTTCCCAGAATGCTGTATTTTAAGTAGGTGATTCATTTACCTGGCGTAGTTGACCAGGCAGAGCAGACTTGTCTCCAGCAGCTGAACCACAGCCAGCGGTCCAGATACTTCCAGCAGAGGAACCTGAAAACATGAATCACAGTCAACACTCCAGCTCTGGCAGCAGCGGATCAGATTACAGCTGACCTCCGAACCGCTCACATACTCGAGCGAAGACCACCGATCCCTCAGGTACCGCCGACACAGACACAGACGAACAGTCCAACTCCTTCAGATACGAGAAAAACGCAGGGTCTGTGCCTGCTGGGAGAACAGAGCGCAGATACTCCACATCTGAAACACACAAGATCACAAGCTTGGTAAACAATATAGACAGGAACTGACAGAATCTAGTAAACACAGGACAGAAACATGAACTTTGCAAGCATTCATCATGTTGCAACATTCAACTACTGACAGATTACGGCATCAGACTAAGACAAGCATGTAGAGAACCAAGTGCTGGGTGTGTTGATCATTAACTCATTAACATTACTTTAAGCACACATATATACATTTCTGTCATAGTTTAACTAGAAAACAGTGTCTCAGAACCTAGTGAGCACAACTAGACAGGATTTTCAGGCATCACAGATGCATTCTAAGCCTGAATATGGTGCAACTAATTAAAGGCTTTTGTGAGATGCAAAACCAAAAACACTGTCTGAGAAGTGAGCTTACATGCTTTTGATACAAGGTCAAAAATGCTGTCTAATTAGGAAGCATACTAGGTTTAATGCAGTCAAAGTACACAAACAAGCAGGCTATGTAGACAGCATACTAGGTGTTGAGATGCCTGTCCAAAAAAGCTGTTTGGGTAGGGAGTTCACTTGGTTTTAATACATATGCTCAACAAACGCTGTCTACTTTGGCAGCTTTCTCGATGTTGAGATTCTTATTTGGTTTTAAGACACATGCTGAACAAATGCTGTCTAGTTAGGCAACATACTAGGTTTTGAGATGCATGACCAAAAAATCAGTCTACTTGATCAGTTAGGTGTTGAGATGCATGACCCAATGTGCTGTTTGGGTTGGGAGCTTACTTGGTTTTAATACATATCCACAATAAATGCTATCTAGTTAGGCAGCTGGCAGCATATTAGGTTTAGTGATGCATGACCAAAAATTCAGTCTACTTGATCAGTTAACACGTGTTTGTTTGTTTTTTGTGGGCAGCATACTATGTTTTGAGATGCATGCCCAAAAAACTGCTTGGGTAGGGAACTGACTTGGTTTTAATACATATCCCCAACAAATGCTGCCTATTTAGGAAGTATACTAGGTTTAAGGCAATCAAAGTACACAAACAATCAGTCTATGTAGACAGCATACTAGGTGTTGAGATGCATGACCAAAAAAGCTGTTTGGGTAGGGAGCTAACTTGGTTTTAATACATATTCTCAACAAAGGCCATCTAGTTAGGCAGCATATTAGGTTTAGTGATGCATGACCAAAAATTCAGTCTACTTGAGTTTACAATGTTTTTTGTGGGCAGCATATTAGGTTTTGAGATGCATGACCAAAAATTCAGTCTACTTAATCAGTTTACAGTTTTTTTTTTTTTGGTGGGCAGCATACTATGTTTTGAGATGCATGCCCAAAAAAGCTGCTTTGGTAGGGAACTCACTTGGTTTTAATACATATCCCCAACAAATGCTGTCTTTTTAGGCAGCATACTAGGTTTTGAGATGCATGACCAAAAAGCCACTTGGGTAGGGAGCTCACTTGGTTTTAATACATATCCCCAACAAATGCTGTCTATTTGAGCAGCATACTAGGTTTTGAGATGCATGACCAAAAAGCCACTTGGGTAGGGAGCTCACTTGGTTTTAATACATATCCCCAACAAATGCTGTCTATTTGGGCAGCATACTAGGTTTTGAGATGCATGACCAAAAAGCCACTTGGGTAGGGAGCTCACTTGGTTTTAATACATATCCCCAACAAATGCTGTCTATTTGAGCAGCATACTAGGTTTTGAGATGCATGACCAAAAAGCCACTTGGGTAGGGAGCTCACTTGGTTTTAATACATATCCCCAACAAATGCTGTCTTTTTAGGCAGCATACTAGGTTTTGAGATGCATGACCAAAAAAGCTGCTTTGGTAGGGAACTGATTTGGTTTTAATACATATCCCCAACAAATGCTGTCTATTTGGGCAGCATACTAGGTTTTGAGATGCATGACCAAAAATCCACTTGGGTAGGGAGCTCACTTGGTTTTAATACATATCCCCAACAAATGCTGTCTATTTGGGCAGCATACTAGGTTTTGAGATGCATGACCAAAAATCCACTTGGGTAGGGAGCTCACTTGGTTTTAATACATATCCCCAACAAATGCTGTCTTTTTAGGCAGCATACTAGGTTTTGAGATGCATGACCAAAAAAGCTGCTTTGGTAGGGAACTGATTTGGTTTTAATACATATCCCCAACAAATGCTGTCTATTTGGGCAGCATACTAGGTTTTGAGATGCATGACCAAAAATCCACTTGGGTAGGGAGCTCACTTGGTTTTAATACATATCCCCAACAAATGCTGTCTATTTGAGCAGCATACTAGGTTTTGAGATGCATGACCAAAAATCCACTTGGGTAGGGAGCTCACTTGGTTTTAATACATATCCCCAACAAATGCTGTCTATTTGGGCAGCATACTAGGTTTTGAGATGCATGACCAAAAAGCCACTTGGGTAGGGAGCTTACTTGGTTTTAATACATCCCCAACAAATGCTGTCTTTTTAGGCAGCATACTAGGTTTTGAGATGCATGACCAAAAAGCCACTTGGGTAGGGAGCTTACTTGGTTTTAATACATCCCCAACAAATGCTGTCTTTTTAGGCAGCATACTAGGTTTTGAGATGCATGACCAAAAAGCCACTTGGGTAGGGAGCTTACTTGGTTTTAATACATCCCTAACAAATGCTGTCTATTTGGGCAGCATACTAGGTTTTGAGATGCATGACCAAAAAGCCACTTGGGTAGGGAGCTCACTTGGTTTTAATACATATCCCCAACAAATGCTGTCTATTTGGGCAGCATACTAGGTTTTGAGATGCATGACCAAAAATCCACTTGGGTAGGGAGCTCACTTGGTTTTAATACATATCCCCAACAAATGCTGTCTATTTGGGCAGCATACTAGGTTTTGAGATGCATGACCAAAAAGCCACTTGGGTAGGGAGCTCACTTGGTTTTAATACATATCCCCAACAAATGCTGTCTATTTGGGCAGCATACTAGGTTTTGAGATGCATGACCAAAAATCCACTTGGGTAGGGAGCTCACTTGGTTTTAATACATATCCCCAACAAATGCTGTCTATTTGAGCAGCATACTAGGTTTTGAGATGCATGACCAAAAATCCACTTGGGTAGGGAGCTCACTTGGTTTTAATACATATCCCCAACAAATGCTGTCTATTTGAGCAGCATACTAGGTTTTGAGATGCATGACCAAAAATCCACTTGGGTAGGGAGCTCACTTGGTTTTAATACATATCCCCAACAAATGCTGTCTATTTGGGCAGCATACTAGGTTTTGAGATGCATGACCAAAAATCCACTTGGGTAGGGAGCTCACTTGGTTTTAATACATATCCCCAACAAATGCTGTCTATTTGGGCAGCATACTAGGTTTTGAGATGCATGACCAAAAATCCACTTGGGTAGGGAGCTCACTTGGTTTTAATACATATCCCCAACAAATGCTGTCTATTTGGGCAGCATACTAGGTTTTGAGATGCATGACCAAAAAGCCACTTGGGTAGGGAGCTTACTTGGTTTTAATACATCCCCAACAAATGCTGTCTTTTTAGGCAGCATACTAGGTTTTGAGATGCATGACCAAAAAGCCACTTGGGTAGGGAGCTCACTTGGTTTTAATACATCCCCAACAAATGCTGTCTTTTTAGGCAGCATACTAGGTTTTGAGATGCATGACCAAAAAGCCACTTGGGTAGGGAGCTTACTTGGTTTTAATACATCCCCAACAAATGCTGTCTTTTTAGGCAGCATATTAGGTTTTGAGATGCATGACCAAAAAAGCTGCTTTGGTAGGGAACTGATTTGGTTTTAATACATATCCCCAACAAATGCTGTCTATTTAGGCAGCATATTAGGTTTTGAGATGCATGACCAAAAAGCCACTTGGATAGGGAGCTTACTTGGTTTTAATACATATCACCAACAAATGCTGTCTTTTTAGGCAGCATACTAGGTTTTGAGATGCATGACCAAAAAGCCACTTGGGTAGGGAGCTTACTTGGTTTTAATACATCCCCAACAAATGCTGTCTTTTTAGGCAGCATATTAGGTTTTGAGATGCATGACCAAAAAGCCACTTGGGTAGGGAGCTTACTTGGTTTTAATACATATCCCCAACAAATGCTGTCTTTTTAGGCAGCATACTAGGTTTTGAGATGCATGACCAAAAAGCCACTTGGGTAGGGAGCTTACTTGGTTTTAATACATATCACCAACAAATGCTGTCTTTTTTTTAGGCAGCATACTAGGTTTTGAGATGCATGACCAAAAAGCCACTTGGGTAGGGAGCTTACTTGGTTTTAATACATCCCCAACAAATGCTGTCTTTTTAGGCAGCATACTAGGTTTTGAGATGCATGACCAAAAAGCCACTTGGGTAGGGAGCTTACTTGGTTTTAATACATATCCCCAACAAATGCTGTCTTTTTAGGCAGCATACTAGGTTTTGAGATGCATGACCAAAAAGCCACTTGGGTAGGGAGCTCACTTGGTTTTAATGCATATCCCCAACAAATGCTGTCTATTTGGGCAGCATACTAGGTTTTGAGATAAATGACCAAAAATCCACTTGGCTAGGGAGCTCATTTGGTTTTAATACATATCCCCAACAAATGCTGTCTTTTTAGGCAGCATACTAGGTTTTGAGATGCATGACCAAAAAGCCACTTGGGTAGGGAGCTTACTTGGTTTTAATACATCCCCAACAAATGCTGTCTTTTTAGGCAGCATACTAGGTTTTGAGATGCATGACCAAAAAGCCACTTGGGTAGGGAGCTCACTTGGTTTTAATACATCCCTAACAAATGCTGTCTTTTTAGGCAGCATACTAGGTTTTGAGATGCATGACCAAAAATTCACTTGGGTAGGGAGCTCACTTGGTTTTAATACATATCCCCAACAAATGCTGTCTTTTTAGGCAGCATACTAGGTTTTGAGATGCATGACCAAAAAGCCACTTGGGTAGGGAGCTTACTTGGTTTTAATACATCCCCAACAAATGCTGTCTTTTTAGGCAGCATACTAGGTTTTGAGATGCATGACCAAAAAGCCACTTGGGTAGGGAGCTCACTTGGTTTTAATACATCCCTAACAAATGCTGTCTTTTTAGGCAGCATACTAGGTTTTGAGATGCATGACCAAAAATTCACTTGGGTAGGGAGCTCACTTGGTTTTGATACATATCCCCAACAAATGCTGTCTATTTAGGCAACATACTCAACACAAAGTTTTGAAACAGGTGTGAAAAGCTCTCTACATAGACAGCATATTAGGCTTTGAGATGCATGACCAAAAAAGCTATTTAGATGGTTGGGCACTAGGTTTTAAAGCATATATGCCCAAAGAGAGAGCTGAATGCCCCCAAAAACTTTTCAGGTAGTCAGCTCACTAGGTTTTAAGACATATACCAGTCAAGTGTTGTCTAGTTAGAAAGCAATATGTTTTGAATGCAATATAGGGACCAAACTACGTTTTAAGACACATGCCCAAAAGTGCTGTGTGCTTGGGCAGCATACAAGGATTTGACACACATTCTAAGTACGCTCACCTTACCAGAGTTATGTCACAAGTATACAGTACCCGCACTCACCGTCATCTGAGAAAGTGAAGTTCTGCAGGAACAGCAAACAGTCGCTGAGACCCGCAAAGAGCGAAAAGCCTCCGCCGAACGGGTTATCGCGGAAGAACAGTTCGAACACGGCCGGTTCGTTGTGTCTGCCCGCTCGCCAGTACGCGTACGCCATGGTGAACTGGTACAGATCCGTGAGTAACGGCGGAACCCGGTTGAGCAAGGAGCTCAACGCTTCCTTTCCCTCACATGTCGCCATTTTCCAGTTCAGTTCATCAGGTTGTTGTTGCTCCCTGTTAAGTTTCCTTCAATGTCTCTGTTCTCCCACCATGCTCACGTGTAAACGAGTGACCCTTAACACAGTTACACGACTCGTGCTAGTATTCAGTCTCCGCCCTACTACTCTCATGCGTTCCTCAATCACTGCTGTGTTTGTAAACTGGTAAGAGGTTTGTCACCGTGACCGTGCTGATAATATCAAAACATTAGCAGCTCCTCAAACTGTCACAAATCAAAACAAATCATTAGCTTTATTTGCACTTTATTAAGCTTAATATTGGTACACTGCCAAAGTATTAAACGTAATTGTTTACTGTAACAGCCAAATGTTTGGCTACTTTGGCTCAGTTTTTCTGGACATGGAGATGGGATAAAATGAGACTCCCCCATTTCCCCATGAAACATATAGCCAGAGGTGGGTAGAGTACCCAAAATCTGTACTCAAGTAAAAGTACAAGTACTTATGAAAATAATTACTAAAGTAAGAGTAAAAGTAACAATCTTAATAGTTACTTGAGTAAGAATAAAAAAGTATCCGATGGAAAAAGTACTCAAGTAGCTAGTTACTAGTTACTTCTGATCTGATTGATATGAAGTGAAGACCCTGAATTTCAAACTGTTTGGAAAGCTTCCACACACCTCTCCTTGAAAACATAGGCTGAAGTAAGGTGTTTGTTTATATATATATATATATATATATATATATATATATATATATATATATATATATATATATATGCATACATACATACTCAGGGCTCGCAAAATTGTAAAATTTCTGGGAGCTCTTCAGGCAGGTACTTTTCAGATTTTGGTAGCCCGAAAATTAATTTAACTAGCCCAAATAAAAAAAGACCTTTTTTTAAATATGGAAAATCAGATAGGAGTCTAATCAAAAATGTTTTTAATACACAAATATAAACAAATATCAATTTTATTTCATTATATTTATTTCATTTAGTGTATCTGCAGAATTTTTAAATATTAATTTAAAGCAATTCATAACCCTTTTTAAGATCTGCAAAAGTAAAATAAACAGTAATGGGATTGGACAATGCAAAGTAGAATATTAAGCCATAAAATGGCATGATTTAAAATTCAGATACAGTTTCACACAAAAACTAAATATCTTACACTATGGCATTTAAAAGGGATAAATTGAATATATAATTTATTATATTTATTTAAAACATAAATATTACTGTACTTGTTTAGATTTTTAGAAGGCACCTTAACTTTTTACATTTACAACTCTGTGTTTGCTGCAAAAAAACTTGGGAAAATTCCAACGACATGTTTCTGAGGACAGTAACGGAGGAACGCCATCAAATGTAGCAAAGTAAAAGTAAAGTTTTTTCACTATAAATGTACTTGAGTAAGAGTAAAAGTACTTTAAATATACTCTAAAAGTACTAGTTACCCCAAAAATTTACTCAAGTAAATGTAACGAAGTAAATGTAATTCGTTACTACCCACTTCTGCATATAGCTTGCAAAACCTTGCCTTCTCTGGAAAAAGTACTGCGTTCTCTCGACAACTTTGTTTTGAAAACGTTTACATTACCAGAAAAGCGTTTCCTCGCAAAAGAAGCATTCCACTAAAAAACATCGCTTCTGAAACTTTGCGTTCTATCGAAAGTATATTGCGGTTGTGCAATAAACTTCGCTTCACTGTCAAAGCGTAGCGTTCTCTCTCGTAAAAGTATTGCATCAAAAACGTTTTCATTCTTATGCAAAAGTATTGCGTTTCTGCAATGTACTTCGCATTCCTCTCAAAATGTAGTTTTCTTACAAAAGCATTGCGTTCCACCGAGAAACTTTACATTCGCTCTTAAAAACGTTCTTTCACAAACGTATTGTTACCGCAATTATCTTTGCATCGCTCTTAAAATGTTGCGTTCTCTCGTAAAAGTATTGTGTTCTGCGAGAAACTTTGCATTCACTCTCAAAACCAGAAAAATGGTTAAATTTTTTCACAAAAGTATTGTTTCCGCAGTGAACATTGAATCGCTCTTAAAATGTATTTTCTTGCAAAATAATTGCATTTCACTGAGAAACTTTATATTAGCTCACAAAACCAAGAAGAAACATTTAGAATCTTTTGCAAAAGTATTGTTTCCGCAGTGAACTTTGCATCGCTCTCAAAATGTAGTTTTCTCGCATAAGAATAACGTTCCACCAAAAAGCTTTGTATTCGATCTCAAAACCAGAAAAACATTCTTTCGCAAAAGTATTGTTACCGCAATTAACTTTGCATCGCTCTTAAAATGTTGCGTTCTCTCGTAAAAGTATTGTGTTCTGCGAGAAACTTTGCATTCACTCTCAAAACCAGAAAAACGTTTTTATTTTTTTGTAAAAGTATTGTTTCCGCAGTGAACATTGCATCGCTCTTAAAATGTATTTTCTTGCATAAGAATAGCGTTCCACCAAAAAGCTTGGCATTCGATCTCGAAACCAGAAAAACATTTTCATCCGTTTCGGAAAAATATTGTTTCAGCAATTAACTTTGCATCCCTCTCAAAAACATTGCGTTCTCTCGTAAAAGTATTGTGTTCCCTGAGAAACTTTGCATCGCTCTCAAAATTTGGAGTTCTGCAAGAAACCTTGCATTCACACTCGAAACTATCATTCCTTTCATTCTTTTTTGCATTTATGCAATGAACTTTGCGTCACTCTCAAAACTTACTAATGTATTGCAAATCTTGTCTTGTCTTTTCTGCAATAAATTTCGCTTTGCTGTCAAAACGTAGCGTTTTTTGGCAAAAGAATTGTGTTCTACTGAGAAAGGTTTCCGCAATGGACTTTGCATCACTCTTAAAACATTGCATTCTCTATTATAAATATTACATTCACTGAGAAACTTTGCATTTGCTCTCAAAACCAGAACATTTTCGTTCTTTCCCAAAAGTATTGTGTTTCCGCAATGAACTTAGCATCGCTTTCAAAACGTTGCATTCTCTTGTAAAAGTATTGCATTCCGCAACCAATTTTGCTCTTGAACCCAGCAAAACATTTTTGCATCATCATTTTGCACCAGTTTTCATTCTTTTGCAGAAGGATTTCATTTACACAATAAACTTTGCGTCACTCTTATCATCTTTGCATTTGCTTTCAAAATCAGAGAAAAGTTTTCGTTCTTTTGCAAAAAGTATTGTTTCTGCAATAAACTTTGCTGTCAAAACGTAGTGTTTTTTTTCGCAAAAGAATTGTTTCACTGAGAAAAAATGCGCTGAGTGCTTTCACTCTCACAACCCGAAAAACGTTTTCATTTTTTCGCAAAAGTATTGTTTCCTCAATTAACTTTGCATTGCTCTCAAAACTTTGCATCCTCTCGAAAATGAATATGTTCCCCCATAAACTTTGCATTCGCTCTCAAAACTAGCGATTTTTTTTTTTTTCATTTTTTCACAAAAGTATTGCGTTTCTCAAACAAACTTTGCATTCACTTGCAAAAGCATTGAAATAAAAATTTTACCCCCACATCATATTATTTCCATTAATAGGCAAAATTTCCCTGAGGAAAAGCAAACGTTTTGCGATAGAACACAAAAACACTCACTTGTAAAGTTGTTTCAACTTTTACAAAAAATGTTCGTAATGCCCTAAATTTAAGTTCACTCAACTTAAATATCCGAGTTGTCACATAGTACAACTTAACATTACATGTTCACTAAACTTAAAATTTTAAGGTAGCACAAACAGTTGAAACTGCTTTTTTTTTTTTACAGTGTTTCCCCAAAATATAATATATTTTTTTCCATCACTTAAAATATTTACTTGCAGAGCCCTAAGATTTAGTAAATATTTCAGTAATTTGACAAAACATTTACATACAAATGGACATTCTGCTAAACATCTCTGTTTGTGCTGAACGGATCTGGAAGGAAACAAGGGTGAGTAAATTATTTTTGTATGATATCAGACAAGCCATAAGACCCAATATATACATTTATTTTCTCAGTATGTTCAGAAAATACACTATACTTTACTATACATTCATTTCAGCAGGATTTTAATGGCCACTATCTATTTGTAGATTAACTGAATTACTGCAGCTTCACACATTCATCTTTTTGAACAGGAAAATGTTTGGCCAGCTCATTCGTTAGAGTATGTCGATGCCCCGCCCATATGAAATGAGTGGGCTGTCCCGTGCTCTCCTGACCCGTGGCGTACTCAAAGTGTGCGCTCAGCTCAATGGCCACCGCCGACCGCACCAACCCCACGCCTCCCCCACGCTCCGGCCCGGGATGGTACACTCTACCGCTGACCGGATGCATGAAGAGAGATTCTGGGCGGAACGGAATGGTGAGTTTAGCTCCGCCTCCACAGTATGACAGACGCTCCTCTTGCTCCGCCTCCGATAACAGGTGCGTGAAAACAACAGGTCGATCGTCGCAGCGCAGGAAGTTGCGCTCGCGTCCGCAGAGGGAGAGGAAGGGGAAGTCCTGTTCGTATCGGCCGCTCTGGTTGACTTTCAGACGGTTAAAGAAGAACACTAAGAAGTGCTGGTCTAATAGAGAGAGACAGAGACGGAACACAAGCAGCTTTTGAGTTGTTGGAGTTATTATTATGTACAGTTGAGGTCAAAAGTTTACATCCCCCTTTCAGAATCTGCCAAATGTTATTATTTTACCAAAATAAGAGGGATCATAGAAAATGCATGTTATTGTTTAGTTAGTACTGACCTGAGTAAGAGATTTCACATAAAAGATGTTTACATATAGTCCACAAAAATAATAGTTGAATTTATAAAAAAATGACCCTGTACAAAAGTTGAATTTTGAACTTTTTGTTTTAGTGATAGTTGTTCATGAGTCTCTTGTTTGTTCTGAACAGTTAAACTGCCTGCTGTTCTTCAGAAAAATCCTTCAGCTCCAACAGATTCTTTGGTTTTACAGCATTTTTGTATATTATATATATATATATGTAACCCTTTCTAACAAAGACTGTATGATTTTGAGATCCATCTTTTCACACTGAGGACAACTGAGGGACTCGTATGCAACTATTACAGAAGGTTCAAACACTCACTGATGCTCCAGAAGGAAAAACCATGCATTAAGAGCCGGGGGTGAAAACTTTTGGAATTTGAAGATCAGAGTAAATTTAACTTATTTTGCCATCTGGGAAGCATGTTTTTCTGTGGCCTCTGAAGGGCAGTACTAAATTAAAAAATATGATGTTAAGGCAAAATGAGAAAAATGTACAAATCTCCATTCTGTTTAAAAGTTTTCACAATTCATAATACTAAGATTTATGTGATAAATTTTAATTTTATTTGAAAAAGTTTACATCCTCAGGCTTGTACTTTTACTCAGTTTTATATAATTTATAATAATTTCTTTATATACACACACACACACACACACACACACACACACACACTACCATTCAAAAGTTTGGACACAATATATTTATTATTTTATTATATTTGATTTGCTTTTTAAATACCAAATTGCCAAGGAATCCTTTTTTCTTCATTTTTTTATGAAAAACTGAAGTTAAGAATTTTTATCCCATGAAAAAAAATGTTTTTCTTAAGAACAATTTGTATTTAAAAATAAAATATAATTATTATTATTTTTATATATATATATATATATATATATATATAATTAATATTTAGCTTTTTTTACTTCAAAAAAATATATATATAAGTGTGTCCAGTCTTTTACCGCAGTAAAGATAGTTTGCGGTTTGATATTCAGAAATCTCAAAAGAAATCTGAATATCAAACCGCAAACTATCTTTACTGCGGTCAAACACCTGACTGGTAGTGTATATATTAGTTTATTTTTAATAACTAGCGTTTCATCTCACAAACCTCCTTTTTTAAACCCTGTCATGGGTTATGAATATAGTAATCAAACAGTACTGTATTATTATCAGATTTTATTATGGTCACGATACTTCTTTATGAGTGCAATTATAAGTACAGAAGAGGAAAAGAGGGTTATTGTACCGTACACAAGTTAGCTGATATTAATGTAATAAAGACCACATGACATATTCATATTTCATAAGAACATTACACAACATTGTACTCGTGTGCAGGAGGTCAGAGACTCAGAAATACCTTTAAAACAGGTCACAAAGTTCTTCACCTTGGTGTCATCCAGAAAGAGCTTGACAAGAGAGAAATAAACCATGATTATGAGAATGACATCCAAGGAAACATTATAGCCGTTTAGTCAGTGTTGTACCTGTCCTTGATGATCGATATAGTAGAAATACTCTCTGATTCTCGCCTCAGGACTCTGTCCTTGTGTGTATGAGGACACATCCCTGTATAACAGCCTCCTCCATTTACTGCTAAACAGCCTATTAACAAACCTCATAGCGCCTTTATTTACTGAAAAACCCCGTTGTAATAAACAGGCATGGTGGTGGAAATGTGCGGATCTAATTTATGTAAATCTGTTGTTTATGTTTTGTAGATCCGGCGCTGTCTGTGTCCGGGGGAAACAAAACGCACGGGCTTCAGTTCCGCTTTAACTGAGATCGAAAACGCCGGGATTTTATAGTGTAAACAAGGTAAAACGTGTGCGTGTCGGGGTTTTATTGGTTTATTGTGATTATAAACAGTTTAAAATGTATATTTTGTTAAAAAGGAAGTCGCATTATTATAATAACAGCAGTGGCGCACTTGTTTGAATTCGAAGTGAACACTAGATGGCGCTGTATTGTATTAAATTAGGCAAGGTGAGATTATTATTTGTGACCCTGGGGGTCATAAGGGTCATTTTTAGGACAATATTTGGTCGAGATACAACTATTTGAAAATCTGGAATCTGAGGGTGCAAAAAAATCAAAATATTGAGAAAATCACCTTTAAAGTTGTCCAAATGAAGTTCCTAGCAATGCATATTACGAAGCAAAAATTAAGTTTTGATATATTTACGGTAGGAAGTTTACAAAATGACTTAATGGAACATGATTTTTAATTAATGTCCTAATGATTATAAAAGAAAAATTGGTCATTTTGAACTGTACAATGTATTCTTGGCTATTGCTACAAATATACCTGTGCTACTTAACACTGGTTTTTGTGTCATTTCATACACAGTGTTAATGTGATTTACTTGGGCATAATAAACAAAAAAGAAAGACACTAAATAACTGAAAATAATACATTTAAAAATCTAAGTTTAATTACAAAAATGCATTATTAATAAAAATGCATACATTATTATGAGAATGGAATAATGCAACATGAATACATTTATTTTTATTAGACTGAATTTGTTGCTTTGCCATGTATGTATTTATTTATTTATTACATTTACAAAAAACTCTTGATGAAGTGTTTACTTTTAACCTATTTATGAACTATGAAGTGTTATGAATATTGCAGTTATGTATTTTTGTATACTCATTTAAACCATAATTATTGTGGTCACACCTTTTTAATGTTTTGCTATGTTTCTTTAAAACAATGCCACTTGCATTAATATTTAATATAATTATAACATATTAATATTGCATTAAAATGCCACTTGCTTTAATAATTTATCTAATGCAATGCCATTTAGACATGTATGAGTATGATTTAAGTGTCCAAACACGTTTTATAGCATAGATAGATAGATTGAAAATGTAATTTATTTTAATGTATTATTTTCTCTCGATTACATGGCAGTGACAGATATGCAAAGGATAGATAGATAGATAGATAGATAGATAGATAGATAGATAGATAGATAGATAGATAGATAGATAAATTAAAAATGATAAAATATAAAAATATTTATTTGAGGTAGTTGCCAAAGCAAGACTTCTAATTTTAATTTAGTTTAATAAGATAACTCAAAATGACTAAAAATTTAAATGAAAACAGAAAACGGATTCAAAAATATATATATTTTAACTCTATAAAAATGAACACAGAAATATTAGTTGGCATTTACAACTGTACTGTAAAATAAAAACGGAAAATTTAATAATAAATAAAAATTTACTTTAAAACACAATTCATAATACTGATATTTATGTAATAAATTCTTTTTTTTTAACATTTAAATCTTCAGACATTTATTTTATTAAATTTTATTTCATTAAAATTAAAATTTTATTTTCAATAATTTAATTTAATCATTTGCATATAGATATGCAAATGATAGATAAAGAAAGAAAGAAAGAAAATTAAATTTGTTTTAATTTATTTTCTCTCGATTATACTTTTTGTGAGATAGATAGATAGATAGATAGATAGATAGATAGATAGATAGATAGATAGATAGATAGATAGATAGATAGATAGATAGATAGATAGATAGATAGATAGAATTTTGAGGATTCCACACGGCGCGCGCCGGCGTGCACGAGTTGCCATGGTAACCTGCTCTTTCCAGCCTCCCCGCGCGCTCGCCTGCGAGAAGCGCAAAATGACGTCAGGTTGTCGGTGGTGACGGAGACGCGGGCGGACAGCGCGTGCTCCAGATCCTCGTTCACTCGCATTGACTGCGGCGGCGGCGGAGCCTCTATCACCATGACTGGCGTCCTGTGGATTACTTTCACTGCGTGTTGAAGCGGGAACGAGAGGCACCATGGCTGAGAGGTAAACATGACGCGCGCTCACCCGCATCACCATTGCAGGGCTCGCGTGTGAAATCAAATGCGGTGATTTGGCGACCGAGGTCGAGAGTCTGCTTGCTGAACGACGGTCACCCCGTCAGATGAGCATCGGTGGAATACGATGTGTGTGTGTGTAGCTGTGTGGATGCCTTTAGTTCGTGCATGACACCCTCCACACCCATGAGCCGGTGCTCGGGAGCTCCGAGCTGATCGGATGATCCCCGCACCGGCTCATTGTTGATTTTCTGTCATTCCTCCGTAAAGACACGGACACGCACCTAGCGAACGCATCCCCCCGAGGCGCGCGCACGGCGGGGCGATGCGATGCCAGGACGCGCGCAGCATCCTATTTTAAGCAAAATATCATGACGGGGATGCAGACACCTGCGGCACACGAGCCGCGATGCGTTATCCAGCGTCGTCCTTGCCCGCGAGCCTTGTGCTGTTTAATTATTCATGGTTAGTGTTGAGCAAGTCAGTGATCCATGTGGGAATGTGAAGTGTCATTTTTATTGGAAACCACCCTGTGTTTATCAAACAAAGCAGTGGCCATGAAACGCACGCACAGGGACGGTCAGGGACCCTCTGCGTGGCCGCTCTCACATGTGTCATATATGTGTGTATATATCACAGTAATGGCCGTCATGAAAAATCACACCCATCCCTGTGACAATCCAGGCTTTGTAAAAAATCTTTTAGGACCACTCAGAAAACATATCCAATTAGAGACACTCAATGCATGTCTATCATTTTGCATGTTGGAGTTTATAGATTGCCAAAGGTTTCAATAGAACACATTCCATTGAGAGAAGTTGATTTTTAATGCAAAATTAAAAAAATGGACCTACCATGAGCTACGAGTTTGTTAATCGATGGTTTATGTTGTAGTTGAAGCAAACAGCCTGCATTATTTCAGCTTAATTTTAAAATTTTGTTCTTTTGAAAAACTACATTACCCATAATTCTGCAAAGAAATCTCGACCAATCAGAGAATTGGGACAAACAAATTGGGCCAAATAAGCTCCGCCCACTCCAATAAGCACACAATCACAAATTGTGGACCCAACAGGGCTAAAAAAGTGGGCTGGCACTAATATACTTTATTGTCATCAGATTGGCTAACATGTCCTTAGAGGGCGGGGTTTTAAAGAAAGAGCTTGTTTTTAGCAGGGTGTAATTCCTGGTGGAAAACTACGTTACCCATGATTCTGCAAAGCAATCTCCACCAATCCAAGAATCATGACAAGCAAAACAGGAATGAAAAAGTGGGCAGGTACTAATGCACTTTATTGTCATCCGATTGGCTCACATGTTATTAGATGGTGGAGAGAGTGCATGTTTCGCCAGGGTGAAATTTCCTAGCGAACAACTACATTAGCCTAGCCTGGAAAAATCCAGACCCTAATCTATTAAGATTAAGGGTCTGGGATCGAGCAATGAAAACTGCCTAACTCGAGGGGCGGCACCAAACATGCATTTGAAACTCTAACTGCACGCAATTGGATAACGCCACGACCAATCACAACAATACACGCTTAGCTACCAGCAGAGCTAAATGATGTTTCATTAACAAAGTTCGGGAGAAGCGTGTCAGATGCTTAGCGTAAACATCACAAGTCAATCAGCGCCATAGGTTTAAATACAGCTGACTCACCTCAATTCACTCGATGGTTTATCAGTAAACCTCCACCACCCCATCTCATCACTCCGAGTTCTCGCTACTCCTATTGGGGGGTAACGTACTCTGGGTTCAGGCCACTCCCGAGCTCGGAGCCCTTCACCGGACAGCACGCCAAACATGCACTACTATTCTCCGGCTAATTATATGTAAGCGTGAACTCGTGAACTGATTAAACTCTTGCCGTATCCAGTCGGCAAAAACGTCCTTCTTGCAAAGGAACGATTCGAGTTTTCGGTTTTCTGTTCCTCTTTTATATAGAAAGCCAAGTCTAACTCGTTCATTGTAGCGGCCAAAGCCGTTTCAAACAACTTGTTGTTCATCTGTAGCGACAGCGATCTTTCAAAGTTTACTATATGATTCGAACGTCGCAGTGCTGTCATCATCAGCTTAGCTCGCCTGTGGCCCGCCTACATCAGATACACCAATTTGATTGGTTCCCACAATTGCTTACGTATTGCAGTAACCTGCATCATTGCTCGATGCCAGAGTGTCTTGCAGAGACAATTCAAATTGTGCTCTCGCGAGACCTCTGGATTTCCAGGGTAACATTAGCCATGATTCTGCAAAGAAATCTCCACCAATCAGAGAATCGAAAATGGCGCAAAAAGAGGGTTTGCGGGCACTAATGTACTTTATTGTCATCAGATTGGCTCTCATGTCCATAGAGGGCAAGGTTTTAGAGAGAGAGCATTTTTTTTATCAAGGAGTAATTCTTGGCCAAAAACTACATTACCCACAATTCTGCAAAGCAAACTCCACCAATCAGAGAATCACGACAAACAAATTGTGGCAAGGCACAAAAAAGTGGGCATGCACTTTATTGTCATCAGATTGGCTCAGATGTCCTCAGAGCGCTATCTGCATCTTAAAAATTCAGTGTTGGTTTATGAATTGCACATTTCAGACTGCAAAATTCACAAAACCAATCTTGCATTTTTAAAAACATAAGCATTCATGTATGTGTGGAGTATGTTTCCAAATGCATGTAATGTAGTGTACAAACCTAAAACATACAGCGTAAACAGTCTAGTCCATTTCATGAACACATGATTCTTTTAAATTGGTTCTTTATAGTGAATCAAAAACTCATCGCAACCAATGTAGTCCGATTCACAAACAAATGACTCTTTTGAATCGGCTCTTTTTGGTGAATCGAAAACATACAGCACAAACAATGTAGTCCAATTCAAGAACAAATGACTCTTTTGAATCAGTCCTGTTTAGTGAATCAAAAACATACAGCACAAGCAGTATAGTCCAATTCATGAACAAATGACTCTTTTGAATCAGTCCTGTTTAGTGAATCAAAAACATACAGCACAAGCAGCGTAGTCCAGTTCATGAACAAATTACTCTTTTGAATCAGTCCTGTTTAGTGAATCAAAAACATACAGCACAAGCAGTATAGTCCAATTCATGAACAAATGACTCTTTTGAATCAGTCCTGTTTAGTGAATCAAAAACATACAGCACAAGCAGTGTAGTCCAATTCATGAACAAATGACTCTTGAATCAGTCCTGTTTAGTGAATCAAAAACATACAGCACACGCAGTGTAGTCCAATCCATGAACAAATGACTCTTTTGAATCAGTCCTGTTTAATGAATCAAAAACATACAGCACAAGCAGTGTAGTCCAATTCAAGAACAAATGACTCTTTTGAATCAGTCCTGTTTAGTGAATCAAAAACAAATAGCACAAGCAGTGTAGTCCAATTCACAAACAAATCACTCTTTTGAATCGTCTTTTTTCAGTGAATCAAAAACATACAGCACAAGCAGCATAGTCTAATTCATGAACAAATGACTCTTTTGAATCAGTCCTGTTTAGTGAATCAAAAACATAGAGCACAAGGATTGTAGTCCAATTCAAGAACAAATGACTCTTTTGAATCAGTCCTGTTTAGTGAATCAAAAACATACAGCACAAGCAGCGTAGTCCAGTTCATGAACAAATGACTCTTTTGAATCAGTCCTGTTTAGTGAATCAAAAACATAGAGCACAAGGATTGTAGTCCAATTCAAGAACAAATGACTCTTTTGAATCAGTCCTGTTTAGTGAATCAAAAACATACAGCACAAGCAGCGTAGTCCAATTCATGAACAAATTACTCTTTTGAATCAGTCCTGTTTAGTGAATCAAAAACATACAGCACAAGCAGTATAGTCCAATTCATGAACAAATGACTCTTTTGAATCAGTCCTGTTTAGTGAATCAAAAACATACAGCACAAGCAGTATAGTCCAATTCATGAACAAATGACTCTTTTGAATCAGTCCTGTTTAATGAATCAAAAACATACAGCACAAGCAGTGTAGTCCAATTCATGAACAAATGACTCTTTTGAATCAGTCCTGTTTAGTGAATCAAAAACATACAGCACAAGCAGTGTAGTCCAATTCATGAACAAATGACTCTTTTGAATCAGTCCTGTTTAGTGAATCAAAAACATACAGCACAAGCAGTGTAGTCCAATTCAAGAACAAATGACTCTTTTGAATCAGTCCTGTTTAGTGAATCAAAAACATAGAGCACAAGCAGCGTAGTCCAATTCAAGAACAAATGACTCTTTTGAATAAGTCCTGTTTAGTGAATCAAAAACATACAGCACAAGCAGTGTAGTCCAATTCAAGAACAAATGACTCTTTTGAATCAGTCCTGTTTAGTGAATCAAAAACATAAAGCACAAGGAGTGTAGTCCAATTCATGAACAAATGACTCTTTTGAATCAGTCCTGTTTAGTGAATCAAAAACAAACAGCACACGCAGTGTAGTCCAATTCATGAACAAATGACTCTTTTGAATCAGTCCTGTTTAGTGAATCAAAAACATACAGCACACGCAGTGTAGTCCAATTCATGAACAAATGACTCTTTTGAATCAGTCCTGTTTAGTGAATCAAAAACATACAGCACAAGCAGCGTAGTCCAATTCATGAACAAATGACTCTTTGAATCGGCTCTTTTTAGTAAACCCAAAACATACAGCACAAACAGTGTGATCTAATTAACAAGCAAATTATTATTTTAAATCATTTTTATGAGTGAATCAAAACACAGCGCAAACTTTGTAGAGTATTCTGAAGTGAATCGAATCGAATTGAACTGGTAAATCAGAATGGATCCCAGCCCTAGTGAGCATCAGAGAGGCGTTTGATGTTGAGTTTGTGTCCGCTGATGTGGATGTGGAGTAGGTTGGAGGTTGGGTGTGTAAATGGGTGAAACCACAGCTGGGTGGAGCTCAGGCGTGTTTGGTCCCGTTGTCGTCCTCATTGAGTCATTCTCAGAGATCACAGGCTCAATGAGGGCTGTTTACCGTGTGGTCAGTGTGAATGTCATCGTATTGTGGCCGTGGCATTCAAAACACAGTGTGCACAGGTGCCGCCCTGGTCCTACACTACCGAACACCTGTCTCTCGTGTTAGATGTTTGTACTGTTTGTACAGTATTTATTAATATTTTAATTATATTTTATTTTTATATTTTATCCAAATTTCTATTTTCATATTTCATAATTTTAAATGTTTTTAGCTTTAATTTATTTTTATTTCAGTTTAAATTTTAGTGTTTTATTTTATTTTATGTAATGTTTATATCTTATATTTTAAAGACATTTTATATTTTATTGCAGTTTTTAAGCAAAATTTTATTAGCTGAAATTAGAATTAAATTCAGTTAGCTTAAATTTAGTTATTAATGTTTCTTTTAGCTATTTTGCTTATTTTTTTATTTCAGTTTTAATATTAGCAATGTTAGTACTTCAACTTACAAGTTTAGGTTTTGCATCTAATATTATTTTATTTTATTATAATTGACTTTGTTTTATTTTACCTTTACTTCCATTTACAAAAAAAACATGCTCTTGTTCCTTAGCTGTGATCTATTTTAATTTCAGTATTTTATTTTAGTTTATTTCAAAAATATTTGTTACATTTGTATATGTATATATGTATCTATATTTCTCTCTCTCTCTCTCTCTCTCTCTCTCTTTATATATATATATATATATATATATATATATATATATATATATTTATTTAAATACTATATTTCAGTATTTTATTTCAGTTTATTTCAAAAACAAATCTTATTTCATTTTTATTTTGTTTTATTTCAACTTTACAAAAACCATGATCTCATTTTTATATTCTTTTTTATTTCTGTTTAGATGCAGTCTATTTTTATTTTATTATTATTATTAATGTTTTTTTTAAAGATATTTCTGTTTTGTTTAGATTTTTATTGCAGTTTTAATTTTAGCAACTTTAGTACTTCAACTTACAAGTTTAGGTTTTGCATCTAATATTTATATTTAATTTAATTTTGTTATTTTATTTATTTCAACTTTACTTCAATTTTCAAAAACCATGCTCTCACTTTTATTCTTTTTTAAAAATTCTGTTTAGCTGTAATCTGTTTTTATTTTAGTGTTTTATTTCAGTTAAAGTAAGTTTTTATACATTTATGTTTGAATAAATTAATGAATTTGGTTTTGGTTTCTTTCAATTTATTTTTTTTTATTTTTTTTAGGTTTTGCATTTAAAATTTTATTTTGTTTTGTTAATTTTATTTTACTTCAATTACTAACTTTACTTCAATTTACAAAAACCATAATCTCATTTTATTCTTGTTTTGAAATGTCAATTTAGCTGTAATCTTTAACTGAAATTTGTATTAAAGTATTTTATTTCAGTTTATTTCGAAAACAATTTTTATTTCATTTTTATTTTGTTTTATTTCAACTTTACAAAAACCATGATCTCATTTTTATATTCTTTTTTATTTCTGTTTATTTCAAAAACATTTGTTACATTTATATATGTTTAAATAAATAAATTGATTTAGTTATTATTGTTTTTTATTATTATTTTTTAGATATTTCTGTTAGGTGTTGCATCTAATATTTGTATTTGTATTATATTTAATTTCAACTTCAATTTACAAAAACCATGCTTTCATTTTTATTCTTTTATAAAATTTCTTTTTAGCTGTAAACTTTTTTTAAACTACAAAACATTTTTTTTTTTACATAAATAAATAAACAGATTTAGTTATTAATGTTTCTTTCAAAACATTTTTATTTTGCTTAATATTTTATTTCGGTTTAAATTTGACCAATTTAGTTTAGTTTTTTCATCTTATATTTTTTCTTTTATGATAATTGACTTTATTTTAGTTTATCTTTTCTTACAAAAACCATGCTCTCATTTTTATTCTTTTTTTTTTTTTTTTTTTTATACAATTCCTTAGCTGTAATCTATTTAAATTTTAGTATTTTATTTATTTCAATAATATTTGTTACATTTATGCATGTATATATATCTATATATCTATTTTTCTCTCTCTCTCTCTCTCTCTCTCTCTCTCTCTCTCTATATATATATATATATATATATATATATATATATATATATATATATATATATATATACAAATATATAATAGTTTATTTATATCTTTAGGTTTTTCCATCTTATATTTATTTAATTTAAATTTTTACATTTTTTTTTCAAATTTATTTCAATTATCCAAAACAATACACTTTTTAATTTGTATTATTTTAGAATGTTTTCTTCTGTTTAGCTTTAATTTAAAAAGCAAAGTGTATCATTTTAGCATTTATTACTCAAATTGCATATTGCATAAAAACTGAAAAGCACTTGCATAAATTTATTTTTGGCATTTATGAATTATCATGCAACATCCAGCTTTAAAGATGCACAAGTTTGTCTCAAAAACCCAGTTGTGTTTAAAAGCCACTAAGAGCTTTTGAGTTCCCTATGACTTCATTACACACTATTGTCAGAAAAGCTGTTGTAGAGCTGGGGTCGCCGGCGGCAGTCACACAATGCCTTTTCAATTGATCTGCCCTCTTAAACATGCCTGACCGGCCCATAATGCAGTGCATTTGAGAAGTGTGGGTGGCTGCATTCTAGTTTAGTTAGTCAAGGAATCTTTAGTCTCTGCTCTTAATAGATTGAAGCTGTCAGAGTCATCTTTGTTGAGTAGAAAGTTTGTTGTAGTGCTTTGCTTTGAGTTTTCATTATTATGCAGATGATGGAAAATGATCTTGTGCTCGACTATCTGTCATACAATATATGGCTCTTATATGGAGTGGTAGTTTACCCAAGCATGTCACTGATGTAAAATAATGATAATACGCCTAATTTTACAGATGACTTCTGGTCGTGGTAATGATGCTGCATTGAGTTGAACAGACTCTGCAAGGTCAATGAAGACACTCCATCACACTAATGAGCTTTCAATAGACCGACCCTTTACACGCCCATCTCTACTGCATACTTATAGATTAGCACATGAGATAGAAAACTTCAAGAACAATGAAAATTCTGAGACTTTTTCCCCCCCTAGAACACTAGGTAAGGTCAAGTAAACTAGACTAACCAAGTTCACCACAGGGCACTACAGGCATCATTATTGCAGACTACAAAAATTATCTTTATTGTAATGCTGTAGTATAAAAAATATAATATAATATATTATAAAACATTATAGTTTATTTATAGTTACTTATTTTATTTCGGCTTTATTTCAATTATACAAAACAATATTATTTTTCTTTTTTTTATATTTCTATTTAGTTTAAGTTTATTTTTATTTTGGTTTCATTTTTTGTAATTTTAGTTATTCAACTTGTTTGTTTACATTTTTCATCTAAATTTTCTGTTTTATTTCATTTTATTATTTCATATTTATTTTAATTATCCAAAACAATGTGCTTTTAAATTTTTATTCATTTAGTTTTTATGCATTTTTATTTAGCTTTAATTTATTTTTATTTCAACTTCAACTTATTTACATTTTTCATCTAATATTTATATTTTAAATTTATTTCAGCTTGCTTTCAGTCATCAAAAACAATGCACTTTTTTGATTTGTTATTATTTTTTATATTTCTATTTAGCATTATTTTATTTCAATTTTAATTTTATTACTTAAATTTACACATTTAGGTTTTTCATCTAATATTTTTTATTTTATTTTATTTTATTTTATTTTTCAAGTTTATGTCAATTATCCAAAACAATGTGCTTTTTCATTTTTATTCATTTAGTTTTTACACATTTTTATTTAGCTTTAATTTATTTTTATTTCAGTTTTATTTTTTTGTTCTTTTAGTTATTCAACTTGTTTGTTTACATTTTTCATCTAAATTTTCTGTTTTATTTCATTTTATTATTTCATATTTATTTTAATTATCCAAAACAATGTGCTTTTAAATTTTTATTCATTTAGTTTTTATGCATTTTTATTTAGCTTTAATTTATTTTTATTTCAACTTCAACTTATTTACATTTTTCATCTAATATTTATATTTTAAATTTATTTCAGCTTGCTTTCAGTCATCAAAAACAATGCACTTTTTTGATTTGTTATTATTTTTTATATTTCTATTTAGCATTATTTTATTTCAGTTTTAATTTTATTACTTTAATTGATTTATACATTTAGGTTTTTTTATCTAATATTTTTTATTTTATTTTATTTTATTTTTCAAGTTTATGTCAATTATCCAAAACAATGTGCTTTTCATTTTTATTCATTTAGTTTTTACAAATTTTTATTCAGCTTTAATTTATTTTTATTTCAGTTTTATTTTTTTGTTCTTTTAGTTATTCAACTTGTTTGTTTACATTTTTCATCTAAAATTTTTATTTTATTTCATTTTATTATTTCATATTTATTTTAATTATCCAAAACAATGTGCTTTTAAATTTTTATTCATTTAGTTTTTATACATTTTTATTTAGCTTTAATTTATTTTTATTTCAACTTCAACTTATTTACATTTTTCATCTAATATTTATATTTTAAATTTATTTCAGCTTGCTTTCAGTCATCAAAAACAATGCACTTTTTTGATTTGTTATTATTTTTTATATTTCTATTTAGCATTATTTTATTTCAATTTTAATTTTATTACTTAAATTTACACATTTAGGTTTTTCATCTAATATTTTTTATTTTATTTTATTTTATTTTTCAAGTTTATGTCAATTATCCAAAACAATGTGCTTTTTCATTTTTATTCATTTAGTTTTTACACATTTTTATTTAGCTTTAATTTATTTTTATTTCAGTTTTATTTTTTTGTTCTTTTAGTTATTCAACTTGTTTGTTTACATTTTTCATCTAAATTTTCTGTTTTATTTCATTTTATTATTTCATATTTATTTTAATTGTCCAAAACAATGTGCTTTTTCATTTTTATTCATGTAGCTTTTATACATTTTTATTTAGTTTTAATTTATTTTTATTTCAACTTCAACTTTTTAAGTTTGTTAACATTTTCCATTTAATATTTATATTTTAATTTTATTTCAGCTTGCTTTCAGTCATCAAAAACAATGCACTTTTTCATTTGTATTATAATTGTTTTTTTTATTTATATTTTATTATTTTATTTTATTTCATTTTATTTTAATTTTACATTTTTATTTAGCTTTAATCTATTTTATTTTAGTTTTAATTGTATTACTTCAACTTATTTATACATTTACGTTTAATACTTTCACTATAAATACTATAAATAAATAGTTTTTAATATGCTTAATCTAATACTTTTATTTTATTTTATTATCTAATTTATTAATTATTAATTTAAATAGTTCAATTATTGTTTTGCTTTTTCATTTTTATTCATTTAGTTTTTCTACATTTTTATTTAGCTTTAATTTATTAAATTATTATTTTGCTTTTTCATTTGTATTCATTTAGTTTTATACATTTTTATTTAGCTTTAATTTATTTTTATTTCAGTTAGTTTAGTACCTATTTATATCTGTAGGTTTTTCATCCAATATTTATTTATTTTTTATTTTTTCAGATTTATTTCAATTATTCAAACCAATACACTTTTTAAAATTTTTATTCTTTTAATATTTTATAATAAATTGCATTTTATATTTCATATATTTCTCTTAAGCTTTAATTTATTTTTAATTCAGATTTAGTTTAGTACTTGTAATACTTAAATAAAATGTAATACTTATTTAGTATTTTATTTAGTTGCCAGTGCAACATTTCTAATTTTCATTTAAATTTAAAAAAGTGATAAATATGTATTGTTTAAATAGCTAAGTATACTTTACATCATTTTTGAAGTTAAGCTGGTTTTAATATTAAAAGATTGTTTAAAGAAATGTTTTTTTTTATTACAGAAAGTATTACAGTATTACAGAATGTATTTTTTATTCATATTGTATTACTATGTAAAATGTTTCTGTTTTGCTTTATTTTTATTTTAGTTTTAGTTTTAGCATTTCAACTTATTTAATCTAATATGTTTATATTTGATATTTTATTTATTTTTGTATTGCAATTAGAATGATTTTTTAATGAGCTTAATTATATGGGCTTATTGGTTTAGTAATGATTCTTTTTTTTTTGCTTTTTTTTTTTTTTGCTTTTTTGCTTAATTTTAAGTTTTGCATCTTAAGTTTACGTTTTGCATTTAATATCTAATATTTAATTTTTTTTTGCATCTAAATTAATTGAATACTTTATATATGTATTTTCCTGTTGGTTTTGGGGTGAAATATTACATTGCCCCATGTATTGGTCAGGCGGTGCGAGTAGCCACAGAGTGACCGCATGAGCTCCAGTCACGAATGAATTATTAATCAGATTAATACGGGAAACATGATGTCTCACGGTTTAGGAAGGGAGCGTATCTCAACATAAGAGCGAGTGATGTCATTTGTCCAAGTGTCAGTAATTAATGTGCTCTTGATCCCACAGACGATATGGAGGCTGTAGCGACTTCAAATAAAAAATCAGCAGATAAGGAGCCGCATGATAATTATGACTCATGCAAAATATGCAGATTGCAGCAAGAAAGACTGCAGATCAGCAAACAGACGCTGCTGCCAGATTGCACGTGTTCAGTAAAGAGTCTTTTGGAAAAACCAACCAGACTAATGATGCATTTGATCAAATAATGTGCACCGGTCGTGACTTATAGCAGGTTTACCACAAATTAGAGCGAAAACAAACAAATAAATATGTAGATTTTAGTTTTTCTTCAACTTACTGTACACCTAATTATAAGTTTAAGTTTTTCATTTAATATTAAAGTTTATATTATTTTCAATTAATAAAAACAGTTTTTTTCTGTCTTTGTTTTTTAATATTTCTATTTAGATTTAATTTCTGTTATTTTAATATTAGTGACTTTAGTACTTATATGTCAATTATAGGTCAATTATAGTAAATAGGAATTATGCTCTGCAATAATTTTCATTCTCTTTTTATGTCTATTTAGCTTTAATTAATTTTTAATTTTAGTAATTTATTTTTTGTTATTTTCATTGTATTATTTCACATTTATTTCAATTATCCAAAGCAATGTGGTTATCCATTTTTATTCATTTTGTTTTTTGTACATTTTTATTTAGCTTTAATTTATTTTTATGTCAGTTTTAATTTGAGTAATTTTAGTACTTCAGCTTATTTACTGTATATATTTAGGTTTTTCATATAATATTTATTTTATTTTAAGATTATTTTAATTATCCAAAAGAATGCCCTTTTTATTTTTATTTTTTTACTTTATGTATATATATATATATATATATATATATATATATATATATATATATATATATATATATATATATATATATATATATATATATATATATATATATATACATAATTTTACTTTTTAAATACTTTTTAAGTACTTAAACATTAATGTTCTGCATTAATTGTTATTCTCTTTTTTATGTCTATTTAACTTTATTTATTTTTTATTTTTATTTTATTATTTCACATTTATTTCAATTATCCAAAACAATGTGCTTTTTCACTTTTATTCATTTGGGGGGGGGGGGGGTTAATG
>NC_133373.1:44729702-44750939 GCF_049309525.1 Garra rufa
GTGTGTGCTGATCTACAGATGTGGAATATGGGGGTCATGGAATTGCAGAGGCTGCGGTTGCTAGGAGACTGTTGCCGGGAAGCCTTTGTCTGGATGGCTCTGATGTGTATAGAAGCGGCCGTAACAGTGAGGTCACACAAACCCACACACACACTCCCACACACACAGCTGACGTGCTGCTATTTTTAGGATCCACCTTGAATCTTTGTGTGTGTATTCATTTAACTGCTGATGGGAATTAGTCAAATTAGTGAGCAGACGATTTCGTCTTTGAATGCGTGAATAAGACGTACTGTAAAAGATGTGAGTTATGAATGGCCGCTGCAGCATGCTCAGTGTTTTTTGGTATTATGTATATGCTATTATAGTATTTTTTTGAATAATATAACTTTTATTTCTATATTTTAGTGTTTGTTTTAATTTGAGTTTAAGTTTTAGTGATTTATATATATAACTTTATATATGTATATATATATATAAAGTAAAAATATATATATGTAATAAAATAAAAATATTAGATGAAAAATCTAAACATTATTTATAGACATTACTTTGGATAATTGAAATAAAGCTGAAATAAATATTCATATCTTAAGGTTTTTCATCTAATATTTGTAAGTTTGAAGTACTAAAATTAAAACTGAAATAAAAATAAATTAAAGCTAAATAAAAATGTGAAAAAAAAAACTAAATGAATAAAAATGAAAAAGCACATTGTTTTGGATAATTGAAATAAATGTGAAATTAATAAAATAAAATTATATACTGTGGCCGGGCGGGGAACAGCACGACAGAACAAAGACTTTAGTGAGCCCCGGAGGGTGAGTTTATTGAACAGAAAGGTGAAAATAATACGGGTGAGTAGGCAGTCGGCGTCGTGGGTGCTCGGTGCAGGTGCTTCTCTCTTCTGTGGTGCTTTCTCGTGATTGTGGCCGGTGAGGGATGAGTGCAGGAAGTGCGGTCAGCCCAGTGAGTGGATCCAAACAGCGGGGGGAACCAATCGTCACGGCGAATCTGCGAGGTAAGCGATAGAGAGAGCAGGTAAGTATCGAGCTTCATTGGAGATCGTTCTCACTGTGTCGAGCAGTCTGCTTATATTGTGGAGTTGGCCGTGAGCGATTGGTCCGTGCTGAATGATTCCAGGTGCCGTTCGTGTGCTGCCAGGGCGACGCTGATTGTAGCTCGGGACTCCCGCCACACTCCCCCCCCCCCCCCCCAAGCGACGTCCTGGTCCTGGAGGCTGAGACACAAAGAGGGGAGACAGGGGGTGGGAGGGGAGTGACCCCTGACAGACCTGAATATGCTGCCCAGGACCGAGAGAGCCCGTCGGCGTTGTTGTTGCTGGAGCCGGGCCGATGGAGCCATCAAAGTGGAAGTCCTGGAGTGAGAGGAACCACCTTGTGACCCGGGCATTTATGTCCTTGGCTCGGGCCATCCATTGCAGAGGGGCATGATCTGTAAGGAGAGTGAAATGTCGACCCGACAAATAATACCTCAACTCCAGGACTGCCCACTTGATGGCGAGAGCTTCCTTCTCTACAGCTGCGTAGTTTCTCTCGGCCTTGGACAGCTTACGGCTGATGTAGACCACCGGATGCTCCTCTCCCTCCTGGACCTGGGAGAGCACGGCCCCCAGTCCCGTGTCCGAAGCATCGGTTTGGAGCAGGAAGGGACAGCTGAAGTCCGGCGCATGCAGAACGGGTTCGGTTGTTAGGGCCTGCTTGATGTGTCTGAAGGCCTGCTCGGCTTCCTCACTCCATAGAACCCGTTCTGGCAGTCCCTTCCTGGTCAGGTCCGTCAGGGGGGCTGCTATAGAGGAGAAACTGGGGATGAAGCACGGAAAGTATCCCGCCAACCCCAGGAAAGCACGTACCTGGGTTTTGCTGAGGGGCCTCGGGGCGTCCAATATCGCCTGAATCTTGTTCTCCTGAGGCTTCACGAGTCCTCTTCCCACGGTGAAACCCAGGTACTTCGCTTCACTCATGGCTAGGTGGCATTTGCGGGGGTTGGCGTTTAGGCCCGCCCGACGAAGCTCGGACAGCACCTTCCGGAGTCGCTCCAAATGGTCCTCCCATGCCTTCGAGTGGATCACCACGTCGTCCAAGTAGGCCGCTGCGTAGGTTTGGTGGGGGCGGAGACTTATGTCCATCAGGCGTTGAAACGTCGCTGGGGCTCCGTGCAGGCCGAAGGGAAGGGTCCGGTACTGCCAGTGTCCAGAAGGCGTCGAGAAGGCGGTCTTCGGTCTGGCCTCTGGAGACAGGGGGACTTGCCAGTATCCCTTCGTGAGATCGAGCGTGGTGATGTACCAGGCCCTTCCCAGATGTTCCAACAGCTCATCCACTCGGGGCATGGGGTCAGGGGCGGATTAAGGTCGTCAGGGGCCCCTAGGCTGCTCTTTGTGTGAGGCCCCCTCCCCCCCTTTCCTTCAAGTGTAACTTTAGTAATTTACGTTTTTGTGCTCCACTTTCATGCTTTCTTTTAGCCATTCTGCCACTATGCCGTCCAGCAATAGCAGTGACGTAAATGAAATTGATTGACATGATTTGACCAGCAGCAGCTAATTGGATAACCAATTCACATCTACCCAATCACCTGCTTGTTTTTTTTTTTAAATGTTTCTTATTGGCCAATTAGGGTCTTCTTTTGTTCGCGCCCTGACGGGCCTAGGCCCACTCACTTTTCAACAGGCCCATCCAAAATTTTTCTTCAAAAAAATATATTCTAATTTTGTCAAGAATTATAAAAAAAATAGTCAGTAAGCTCATAATGTGTGCTAAAATAGTCTAAATATTAGTTTTAAAAAGTTAATTTTAAAAAGCTGGTTATGTCTAACCTGTCTTTGATGCTTCTGCGCAAATTCAGCAGACAGTGGTTCGGGTTTGTTCCGATCAGAGCATGTGAGCGGAGAGTGCATTTCTGAATATTCCGCTTGCTCATTCCACTCAGGGTCCTGGCTCAACCCAGAATGGACTGCAAATATGTGGAATAAGGGCTGCCTCCGACTAAAGTTTTTTCTAGTCGACTAGTATAGTTGTTCATTTTAGCCATTCGTGGACAAATCGCCCCTTTATATTAATTTCATTACTTAGGCTATATACCCGATAGATGAGCGTTTACGTAATATAGCCGCACTCAAGCGCAGACCACAAGGAGACATTTAATTATTTATTAATAAACTGGTGTTTTCTGTGTCAGTAGCTATGTTTACATCCAAAAATGCGAATTTAAAGCACCGTTTCCATCCAACAAGGCAAAGAGAACAAAATCGTCACTTCCTGATAAACTTGCAGTAAAAAAAAAAAAAAAAGAAAAAAAATATAAGTCATGAAAATAATAATTTTCAGATTTCCCCAGCGGTTAATTGACATGTGACAACACGGGCAGTACCGGTATCACCGAGGGAAAGGTTGAGGGATAGTTTTCTCTCGTTTCCACGCTTTTATGCGCTTTTAAAAGCTTGTAAATGTCCGTAAGCATTTTACTTTCACTTTCGATTTAGCGGCAGTTCGGCGTCAATTCATTGAATGGACAACAACAAAACAGTACGACAAACTCACTTAGTCTATTTTAAACATAGAATTATTAATTTATTAACAAAAACAAATAAACAACTGTTAAATAAATTCCACAAAGTTTAATGAAAAATAGACCTACTGAAAATTGGCAAACACGGTGAAAAAATAAATAAATAAGAAACGAATGTTCTTCCAATGAACTTCCAAAATCACCTTAGATAAACGAAAATAGTCAACAGGCCTTTTTACAATCCAAAATACTTTTAAAACTAAATCTTTCGGCAACGTCTTGCCTTTCTCACCTTACTCCTAATGTGATAAATGAAATCGGACTCATGCCGCGGATGTGACTGTTGAGCAGCCGCGTTCAGTTTTTAATTGTACTGTTTGTTCTCTAACTGAACTAAATGATTTTTATTTCTATAAAATAATCAAAACAACCGCAGGGCCGGTGCCGTGGTGGGCAAGTGACGAAACCGCTGAAGGAAACATTTCAGAATGACCAAAACAACATTTCTGATGCTGTGCAACAACATGGGTCTGCTGGTTAGTCAAGTTATCCCGTTCCAGTGTGCAAAGTCACATGACTTTTTTAATGCGCATGGAGGAATTTATTCGGTAAAGTGTTTCCATCGTAGTTTATGCGCATTTTTTCTTATCGGATAAAAAATTTATCCTACTCAGTTGTGCGCATAAGTTTTTTATGCGCATTTTCAGAATTAATGCGCATTTTCGCGTTTCCAATCAGAGATTTTTATGCGCATATTCCAAAATGCGCATAAAAATAGGTGGATGGAAACACAGCTAGTGATGATGAAGTTAACGATCCTCCTCATCCATCTCCTCATTAGAGAGAGATACATCTTTACAGATTAGCTACATAATAAAAGAGTTTTTTGTTTTCGATTTGTTTTATTTCGTTAAGTACTAAGTACAAAAAATAACGGTTAAATAGTTTCCACTGAAAATGTAACTGATCACGCTATATATATATATATATGTGTGTGTGTGTGTGCACTCAAACATAGAGTAGGTCAACTTTGGTCGTTACTTTAAGAAACAAAAAGCTTACGTTTAACGAACAAAAAATGCTCCAAACGTTTTTTTTTTTTCTAAATTAACTTAATAAAAAAGAAACGAAATTATAACCACTTTGCCATTACATGCAAAACTGAACTATTTTAATTGCCAAAACAGTAGTATAAGTTGTTTTGGAGAAGAAAAATCGAAAAATCAGTCAGCATAACCTTATGAAGATTCTGGCACTCCAAACATGGCTTTGCGCTCTGGAGTAACGCTGATAAACTGATAAACAGTTGTCCACAGAAAAAACACCATCAGTACCCGCACTTCCCGCGCCTATGAGACCTTGCCAATAAAATGCATGACGCAGAAAGCACTGGTCTATGAGTGCAGCGAGTGTATAACTGTTTTGAGCGCAGGCTGTAGCCAACGGGTGCTCGATAAGAGTGAGTAAAGCGCAGATTTGCTGTTCAGAAAAGACGTCGGGAACGGGATATTGTTACCGCCCGCTCCCGTTCGAATTACACCAGAGTTACCAACCGCAACCGCTTTTATTTGGACATTTATTCCCGCGCCGCAAGAAATGTGGTCGGGTCCCGCGGTTCCGGCGGGAGAGCCGCGGCAATGCAGACCTCTAGTCCGTCCTGTGCACCGAAACTTTTTTACAATGCAACAAAATATTTAAAGAGCAAGCTATTAAAATCTATATTATATATTACATATATTAGTCAGTAATTTTTATTAGGTTAAACAGTGATTAGATAACGTTTGTTCACAATTGGTCTGGCCCATCCAAACTGGAATCCCTGCGCCGTGCCGTGCCTGGTTCGCGCTTAAGTATAAAAAAAAAAAAATTGTCTGGCCAATCCGAGGCCCCCTGAACACATGAGGCCCCTAGGCTGCAGCCTATGTAAGCCTGTGCGTTAATCCGCGCCAGCATGGGGTAGCTGTCAAAGTCTGAGATCTCATTCAGGCGCCGCAGGTCGTTGCAAAACCGTAAGGTGCCATCCGGCTTTTCGAAGGGGGACTGCCTCCGGGTACCGGGTGGCGTAGTCCACTATGACAAGTATGTGCTCGTGGCCCCGGCCAGACCTCGGCAACGGCCCCACGAGGTCCATCCCGATCCGCTCAAAGGGCACCCCGATGATGGGTAAGGGAATGAGCAGGCTGGGGGGAGGTTTCCGGGGCGACGTCCGCTGGCACCTGGGACAGGCCTGGCAAAACCTCTTCACCTCGGCTTCGAGCCCTGGCCAATGGAACCTGTCGCGGATACGCTGGATCGTGTTCTGGGCCCCGAGGTGACCCGCCATGGGATGAGAATGGGCCAGTTCGATGACTGTCTCCGTCTTCCCCTTCGGGACCACCAGAAGATGTTTAACCTCCCCCCGCCGGTCGGCGACACAGTACAGCAGACCGTTTTGGACGATGAAGTGTGGGAGAGGGTGAGGGGCCAGTAGGACCTCCTGGCCTTCGGGGAGGCGCACTTGCCGCCAGCAGTGTTTTAAGCGGTCGTCCTCTTTTTGGGCCTTCCCGAAGTCTCCTCCTCCAACGACCTGCTGGAATATATCATGGAAGAGGTTAGTGTTACCGGGGGTGGACTCACCCTCTCTCCCACTGTCCGACGTCATCAGGGTGGAACGGCTCTCAGACCCCCGCGACGGTTGATGGCGTGGGCGCCGACGCTGACGAGCAGGCTGTGTGGCAACGGCCAGAGCGTCTTCCAACCCCGGCCAGTCACGCCCAAGTAGCAGGGGTACCGGAAGTTCTTTTAGGATTCCGACCTCCAGGGTCCAGGTTTCTCCTCCTTTATGAAAGGTAAGTAGATTAGTATGTAACTGTCGTGTGTCCTCGTGGACGCAAGTGATGGGCATCGTTGACTTGGAGTGTGGCCGGGGGGCGAGCGTACTGGCCCGAGCGAGGGATACGGCGCTGCCAGAGTCCAACAGAACCCGGTACTGACGGCCGTGGATCTGCACGGGGGTCGTGGGCGCCCCTCTGGGGGTTCTCTGATGCAACACACAGCCTGCCATCCAAGCCTTGATGGGCGGTGAGGAGGGTTCGGTGGGCATCGGTTCGTCGCGGGGGCTGGAGGGTCTGCGTACCGGCCGCGGGATGCCCTCTGGCGGTCGTCGCTCCTGGTTCACCCTCCGGGGGAAAGGCGGCGCTCGCTCCCCAGCGTCCCGGTAGGTAGCGTCCGCCAGTTCCACAGCTTTAATCAGGTCGGCGATGGTTTTAGGACCATCGAGCGGGGTAGCGCTCTCAGCATGCGATCGACTACTACCCGTTAGACGACTTGAGATGGGGACGGTGAGTTTTCCAACAGCCAGTGTTCGGCTAACCGCATCAGATCGGCCGCTTGAGTACGCACTGGCAACCGCGCTTTAAATTCCCAATCATGAAACCGTTGTGCGGCAGCGGTCGCAGAGAGCCCCAGTCGACCTAAAATTTCTCTTTTTAATTCATTATAATTATTTTGTGAGGACGCCGGTAAAGAAAAATATGCCCGTTGGGCCTCACCCGATAGCAACGGTGCCAGTGCTGTAGCCCAATTACCTCTTGCCCAGCCCTCTGTGTGAGCCACGGTCTCAAACATTTTGAGGTAGGCCTCGATGTCATCATCTGCGGTTAACTTGGGTAGTAGTCGAGCAGCAGTGATGCGTGGATCGGGAAGAGGTACGTTTTGAGCAGCTGGGAGGCGAATTTCTGTCAAATACCCTTGGATTTGGCCATGTTGCTCTGTGAGCAGCTCAAAACATTGTTGCTGGCGAACGCTAACCTCCATCAGTTGTTTTACCAATTCCTCCATGCCGCTGGGGAGGCGCTCGCCTGAAAAAAAAGAAACCGGAAGTGAGCGGTGCAGCAAAATGGCGACGTAAACAAAAGATCGTCTTGTTCGTCGGTGTTCTCGCCCGTTAACTTGCCCGCATTCTCCACCACCTTGTGGCCGGGCGGGGAACAGCACGACAGAACAAAGACTTTAGTGAGCCCCGGAGGGTGAGTTTATTGAACAGAAAGGTGAAAATAATACGGGTGAGAGAGCAGGTAAGTATCGAGCTTCATTGGAGATCGTTCTCACTTGTCTGTGTTGAGCAGTCTGCTTATATTGTGGAGTTGGCCGTGAGCGATTGGTCCGTGCTGAGTGATTCCAGGTGCCGTTCGTGTGCTGCCAGGGCGACGCTGATTGTAGCTCGGGACTCCCGCCACAATACATATGTAACTGTTTTACTGGATCAGTAAGACTTGTAATGTTTTGTAAAGAAGTTTCTAATGCTCATTTATTTGAGCAAAAATACAGAAAAAACTGTAATATTGCAAACTGTTATTACAATATAAAATAATGTTTTTTATTTTAATATACCTTAAAATGTAATTTATTTCTGTGATGCAAAGCTGAATTTTCATTAGTTGTTACTTCAGTCCTAGGTGTCACATGATCCTTCAGAAATTATTCTAATATACTGATTTATTAATTTTATTATCTGTTTGTAACATGTGATTCTTTGTTTTAGGATTCTTCGATGAATAAAAGTTAAAAAGAACAGCATTTATTCAATATATATACATCAAATATAAATCTTTTCTGACAATGTAAATCTATGCTTTTTATTATTATTATTTTTTTGCGTGCAAAAGACGTACTGTAAAAGACATGAGTTATGAATGGCCGCTGCAGACATCAGTGTTTTTTGGTATTATTTATATGCTATTATAGTATTTTTTTTCTGTGTTTTAGGCTTTGTTTTAATATTATTTTAAGTTTTAGTGATTTATATATATATATTACCGCTCAAAAGTTTGGGATCAGTAAAAAAAAAAAACAGTAATATTGCAAAATGTTATTAAAATATAAAAATGGTTTTTATTTTAATATACTTTAAAATATTATTTAGATATTTAAAATATTATTTATTTATTTTTGTTTTTTAATATTTCTATTTAGCTATCACTTATTTTATTTTAATATGATTTGTTTTATATTTATTACAGTTTTAATTTGAGTGATTTTAGTACTTCAGCTTTATTAAAAATAGTTTTTTTTTTAGCTAATATTTGCATTTGAATTTTATTTCATTTCATTTTATTATTTTATTATTTCCATTTAGGTTTAACTTATCTTTATTGCAGTTTTAATTTAGGTTTTTCAGCTAATATTTATATTTATTTTTATTTCAGCTTTATTTAAAGTGTTTGGTATTATTTATATGCTATTATAGTGTTTAGTGATTTGTTTTTTCAGTTGTACAACTTTTTGTTCTAATTTTATTACTTCGACTTATTTATACATTTAGGTTTTTCATCTAATACTTTTATTTTGTATTATTTTATTTTATTTCATAATTTTTTATTATTTCACATTAATTTCAACTCCCCAGAACAGTGTGCTTTTTAATTTTTATTAATTTTGTTTTTTACACATTTTTATTTAGCTTTAATTTATTTTTATTTCACTTTTATTTTTAGTAATTTTATTATATAATTGTATCATTTAGGTTTTTCATCAAATTTTATGTACTTTTGCCATTTTATGCCATTTTTTATATTTCTATTTTGCTTTATTTTAATATTTATTTCAGTTGTAGATTTAGTTAATTTAGTACTTAAACATATTTATTGAGGTCACATTAGTTGCCAATGCAGCATTTCTTAAGTTTTTAAAGTTTAAGCTTTTCATCTCATATTTAAATTTAATTTCAGCTTTATTTAAATTTTTGAGAATGATTTTTATTTAAAAATGACAATAGTACTGCTAGATGCATTAATTTGCACAACACAAATTCACAGATAAAATGTATATTCTAGTCATTAGACAAAAATAATGACTCACAATTCATTTCAATAGAGTTTGATGTTAAACAATGTGACGCTCTATAAGCATAAAAAAGACAGCCTGCAAAGATTAAGTGATTATTTTAATATTTCTGAGTATTGAATGACTTATAAGTGTGTTTATAATTGAAACTGTGAATGCTTTTCACAGTGCATTATGGGATTGCCTTTCCAGCGAATGCCTGTGAAGCTGCATTAAATCTTGACTAAACTGCGGTTTAAAGGCAGCGTGACAGCGTTTCCTGCTGGGAAACTGTGCTGTGTGTCGAGAGCGTCTCGCTACACGGCGCTTACTTTACGAAAAAGACGTGAAAGTTTCTTTGTGAGCGGAAGCTGCGGGACGTGTTTGGCGTTTGTGTGCGTGTGTCTACATAATCAGCTCCATTTAGCAAAGCTGAAAGCCCAGAGAGCCAGATTCACTTAAACAGCCGCTTATGAAATGAATTATTTTATGGAAATAAGAGACTCAATCAGAGCAGAACACACACACTTCATGTTTCTCACAACCACAGACACTTCCCTCTATTCCTAGATCTTTCCAAGGTCAGATCACTCCAAATGTTGGATTTCTTTTCATATTTTGGTGTGGTTTGTTTGAGATGTGTGCTTTGGAAATGTAATTCAATCTTCACATTTAATGCGAGAATAAATGTGGAGATTTGAGTTTTAGTATTTCAACTTACTCTTATTTATAAGTTTAGGTTTTTCATCGGATATTTGTGTTTTATATTTTATTTCTGTTAAATTAATAAAAACAGTGTTCTTTTTTTTCTCATTTTTATTAATTTTCGTCTTTTAATATTTGTATTTAGCTTTGATTTATATTTATTTCAGCTTAAATTTTCAGATTTGTAGTAATTTTAGTACTTCAACATATAAGTGTAGGTTTTTCATCTAATATTTATATTTAAATTTTATTTTATTTATATTTCTATCAATCTTATTAATTTATTTTTATTGCAGTTGTAATTTTTAGTATTTCAACTTTTCATCTAATATCTCTATTTGGTTTTAATTTATTTTAATTTAAGTTTTTTTTTTTGTCATTTTAGTTTTTCAGCTAGTCTAATATTTATATTTGAACTTTATTATAGCTTGCTTTTAGTTATCAAAAACAATGCACTTTTTTATTGTTTTTTTTTTTAAATATTTCTATTTAGCTTTAATTTATTTTATTTCAGTTCTAATTTGAATACTTCAACTTATCTATACATTTAGGTTTTTCATCTAATATTTTTATTAAGATTTTTTTATTATTTACAATTTATTTCAATTATCCAGAACAGTGTGCTTTTCATTTTTATTTACTATCTTTAATTTATTATTATTTATTATTATTTCAGTTTTAATTTGAGTAATTTTAGTACTTCAACTTATTTTTATCTTTAGGTTTTTCAACTAATTATCCAAACCAATACACTTTTACATTTTTATTCTTTTAATATTTTCTAATAATTTTTATTTTTTATATTTCTGTTTACCTTGAATTTATTTCATCCAGATAGTAGTCTTAATACGTCGACATCTTATATTTATATCTTTATTTATTATATTTTTATTTATATTTTAGTTTATTTTATAATAGGTTTTATAATAATGTTTAGCTTTAATTTATTTTATCCAGATTTAGTTTTAGTAGTTTTAATACTTCGACATTTATAATTTCAGATTTATGTTTTATTATGTATATTTTTATTTTTATTTTAGTTTATTTTATAATATTTTAATAGGTTTTATAATAATTAATAATAATTTTATTTAAAAAAATATGATTAATTTCAATTATCCAAACCAATACACTTTTTAATTTTTATTCTTTTAATATTTTATAATAATTTTTTTTTTGTTTAGCTTGAATTTATTTTATCCAGATTTAGTTTTAGTAGTTTTACTTTAACATTCATTATTTCAGTTTTATAATAATTAATACAAATTTTTAAATATTTTTAGAATGATTATATAATTGTTATATTTCTGTTTAGCGTTAATTTATTTTATCCAGATTTAGTTTTAGTAGTTTTAATACTTCAACATTTATTATTTCAGTTTTATAATAATTAATAAAAATTGTGAATTATTTTTAGAATAATTATATAATTTTTATATTTCTGTTTAGCGTTAATTTATTTTATCCAAATTTAGTTTTAGTAGTTTTAATACTTCAACATTTATTATTTCAGTTTTATAATAATTAATAAAAATTGTGAATTATTTTTAGAATAATTATATAATTTTTATATTTCTGTTTAGCGTTAATTTATTTTATCCAAATTTAGTTTTAGTAGTTTTAATACTTCAACATTTATTATTCAGTTTTATAATAATTAATAAAAATTGTGAATTATTTTTAGAATAATTATATAATTTTTATATTTCTGTTTAGCGTTAATTTATTTTATCCAAATTTAGTTTTAGTAGTTTTAATACTTCAACATTTATTATTTCAGTTTTATAATAATTAATAAAAATTGTAAATTATTTTTAGAATGATTATATAATTTTTATATTTCTGTTTAGCGTTAATTTATTTTATCCAAATTTAGTTTTAGTAGTTTTAATACTTCAACATTTATTATTTCAGTTTTATAATAATTAAAAAAATTGTAAATTATTTTTAGAATAATTATATAATTTTTATATTTCTGTTTAGCGTTAATTTATTTTATCCAAATTTAGTTTTAGTAGTTTTAATACTTCAACATTTATTATTCAGTTTTATAATAATTAATAAAAATTGTGAATTATTTTTAGAATGATTATATAATTTTTATATTTCTGTTTAGCGTTAATTTATTTTATCCAAATTTAGTTTTAGTAGTTTTAATACTTCTACATTTATTATTTCAGTTTTATAATAATTAATAAAAATTGTAAATTATTTTTAGAATAATTATATAATTTTTATATTTCTGTTTAGCGTTAATTTATTTTATCCAAATTTAGTTTTAGTAGTTTTAATACCTCAACATTTATAATTTAAGTTTTAGATTTTATTTATTATATTTTATATTCTTATTTACATTTGTTTATTTAATCTTTATTTCAATTACCAAATTTGTATTTATTTTTTTACTCATCAACGAAAGAGTGCTTTAGTTAAAATCAACCAGATGATGGATTTTATAAAATAATGTAAATGCTTCAAGTGATAAAATGCACATGTCAAGGGCAGATCACTCAAAATCTTGAATTTCTTTACATATTTTGGTGTGTGTGTGTGTGTGTGTGTGTGTGTGTGTGTGTGTGTGTGCGTGTGTGTGAAATAAAGGAGCAGGTGGTTTGTTTGAGATGTGTGAATCCATGAGCAGGGGGAAGGGTGTTAATGTCTCTGTGTGTGTGTGTGTGTGTGTGTGTGTGTGTGTGTGTGTGTGTGTGTGTGTGTGTGTGTGTGTGTGTGTGTGTGTGTGTGTTTGTGTGTGTGTGTGTGTGAGAATGACAGAAGGTTCCAGGGAGTCTGTGGGGAATGATTTTACAATGCTTGGAATGTTTGGAATTCTGTATGTAGTGAACCATAGGAAATCAATGTGTGTGTGTGTGTGTGTGTGTGTGTGTGTGTGTGTGTGTGTGTGTGTGTGTGTGTGTGTGTGCAGATCTTGTGTTCTTGACCAGTAAGTCTGACTAAAAAACCCAAATAGCCCAAATTTCCATCAGCCACTAAACTGAGTCCCAGAGATACAGTCAGCTCATAGTTCAATAAAACACAGATGACATTATTACTCTGTTCTGAAAAACAAGCAGCATCCTAGCATTACATCAGACATATAAGCGCTTTTTTATAATTAATTACATATAATTACACGGAAATGGAAAGTGACTCATTCATTTAAATGTGAAGTTCTGTTTTGTTTCTCCTCGAGTCACTGGATTGTCATTTTCGGTCATCTTTTATGAATTTCGAACTAAATATAGTTTCAGGACGTTGTGTACATCTCATTTGTGATCATTAAAGTGGACCATAAATACATTTATGCATACAGTTTGGTACAAACGTCTGAAATATATTTATTTTGGACTTGAAAATAAATAAAATGGATTTAAATGTAATTAAAATTCACAGCATAGAAACATTACAGTGTAAAAATAGTTTTCAGACTGCAATATTTCTTACAATATTACTTGATTTATATATGCATAATTATTAGATTTCTATTTAATTTTACATTGTTTTATTTTAATGTATTTACAGTTTTTTTTTATTTTATTCAAAAATAAGTAATCTAAATTAATAAAATAATTATTTTTTTAAGTTGTATTTTATTTTCAAAATATTTCATATTTATGTATTTACAGATTTGTATTTTATATATACTTTATAAGAATATAAGTGTATGTTTACACACAAACAGTATTACACGGTATTATACAGAATAATGTGAAAAATCAATATGATTTTGCAATATTTATACACTATTATAGTATTCAATATTGTTGAATTAGCTTTTTGTATGATCATACTTTTAGTTTAAGTTGCTATTTTTTGTAGTATTTTTTTTAATATTTATTTCTATTTAGTCATTAAAATGATTATTTTTTTAAGTTACAGTAGGTGCCAAGGCAGCATTTCTAATTTTCATTTAGGTTTTTTAAGTTTAAACTTTTCATCAATTTTTTTCCAGTTTTATTTCAATTATTGAAAACCATTTTTAATAGTTTTAGCTGACAATAACAATAATAATGTTAGATGCATTGATTTGCACAACACACTATTCTTGATAAGAATATGTTTTAATTGTTATAAATTATTAATTTTTAACAAAAAGAAAAGTATGTTAAGAAATACACAAATATGTATAATAAGTAATAAGTATTGCAAATGTTATAATTTTTTAGATTTTTAAAAAAATTATATAGATCTTATATATTATATATAGGGTGAGAATTTACTTTTTTTTATTAGATTTATTTAGATTTATTTTTTATATACCGGGGGTGAAATTAACTAGGCAATATTTAACGGCTATAGAACTTGTAGTATCAATAATTATAATTATTAATAATTATATTATTATTTTTATAAATTTTTTAGCTTTATTTTATTTCAGTTTTAACTTAAGTTTTAGTACTTCAATGTGTTTGTATCTTATATGTATATGTATGTGTGTGTGTTGTGTTTTCAGATTTATTTTAATTATCCAAACCAATACACTTTTTATTTTTTTTTTATATTTTATAATAATTTTTTTTATTTTATATTTCTGTTTAGCTTTAATTTATTTTGTCAAGATTTAGTTTGAGTCATTTTAATACTTCAACATTTATTATTTAAGTTTTATATTTTATTTATTATATTTTATATTTATATTTCACTTTCAATTTCAATGACCAAATTTTTTATTTATTTTTTTACTCATCAAAGAACATTTGTATTAGAAATATAGACTTTTTTATTTTTAATTAGCCAATTTTAAATGCCTAGTTACTTTTCACCCACCCTGTATATTTTATAAAAGTGTATTTATATGCTTTACATAGATAGATAGATAGATAGATAGATGTTGGATGTAAATGTATTAAACATCAGTGTGAAACTCGTGCCTCAGACTTGACTGATTGGTGAAATGATGTAAGTGCTGCTCAGCCGCTTAATTACAGCGTCATTTGAATATTTATTAATTGATGTCAGACCGACAGTAATTATCACATCATCATTCCCTGATAACCTGCTTTTCCTCGTTCAGTGAACACGCTGTAGATGTGCAGTCTAGACGTCCGAAACAGCCGTACGGCTAATGAATCTTTGCAAAATGTCACGTATGCCAGAAACGGCTTGTGGCCTTTAAAGTTAATTCTTGAAGCGCTGTGAAGAACAGACGAGCGGACAGAAATCTGAGAGAAATCCAAGAGCCATTTGTACCTCTATATACAATCAGACAGCAGCTGTGTGCATGTGTGCGGATATTTCATATTCTTAGCAACACGGACACTGGAAATATGATCGAAATGCTTATTTGCACAGTTGTATTTTTCGGACAGATGCTCAAAGCAGGAGCCCCTTGATAAGAGCTATTTCCAGGCCTCATATGGTTTGCCGTCAGACAATGCAAACATTTGTCTCGGGTCCAACACATGAGCATTTAGCTCTCTGTTATTTGCTGTATGGACATTTTGCCACATGCTGTTATGCAGTTATGCTAGGATTGCGTGATTAATTGTAAAAAAATGGAAATCACAATATGGCTTAATGTGATTATTCAATCATAAAGGCTGTGATTTAATAGGATAAACACATGTGCTGTGTGTTTTCGAGTGAAGCACGTCACTGTGTTCATTTACACACAAGCAGCTCATGATCAGTGTTTTCAGTGTAAATGCTGCACAATTGTAATGTAAAATGCAATTATTATTATTATTATTGTTATATTTTCTTAAATGCTATTTTTTAATTTTACAGTGAAATATTGCAAGAGTAATATATATTTTTGTTTTTTCTTTATTATTACTATTGTTATATTATAATATTTGTAATATTTATATTATAGTTATGTTATTATACTTTCTATATTTATATATAGAAGCAATATTAATTGTTATAATTTTATTAAAAATATAATATTTTTTTCTTTTGTTTTTTGTCATTTTTATATTTTCATTTAGTAATAATAATAACAACAACAACAATAATAATCATAATAATTTCATAAAAGTAATGATAAATAATCACAATATTTTGGCCAGCAAGCACAGCAAATCTCACAATTTTCTCACAAATCACAATTTTCTTTATTAAAATAATTTTCAAAAAAAAAATTTCAATAAATCGTGCATTTTCATGCAATTTTTATATCTTATTTTTGTAATAAAACTAGTAATTATTATTTTTATTTTATTTTATTCTTAATATTTATATTTAATCCTTTTTAGATTTTTTAAATCATAATAATAGTAATAATAATATTTTTTCATAGCCATTTATTTTATTTTATTCTTAAATACTATTTATATTTAATCCTTTTTATATGTTTTAATTCATAATAATATTAATAATAATAATAATAATTTTCATAGCCAAAATGACAAATAATTACAATATCTTGGCCACTTTATGCAGCACAGCAAATCTAGATTTAAAAAAAATTCCAATCACAATTTTTATCATAAAAATAATAAATAAAAAAATCCCTCTAAATAATGCATTTTCATGCAATTTTTATATTTAAATTTTGTAATAATAACAGTAATTATTTTTCTTTCTCAAATCCTATTTTTTTTTATTTAGTCATTTTTATTTTTTATTGTCATAATAATAATAATAATTCATTTTTAAATAGCTAAAATGACAATATTTGGCCAAATTATGCAGCCCTACAAACAAGCACAGCAAATCTAGATAAAAAATAAATAAATCACAATTTTTATAAAAAAAAAAATAATAAAAAACAATAATTTTTTCTAAATCATGCATTTTCATGCAATTATATATATATTATAATTATTTTTATTATTGTTATTATTTATTTTTTCCAAAGCCAAACTGACAAATAATCACAATATTTTGCTCAAAAAACCTTTTTTTTTCTTTTACTGAGTTCTACATTATTGCAAATTACTATGTGAGTGACATGTTTTCATCAAGTCTTAAACTTGATGTCATTGTTTGCTAAGTCAGCCTCTTTAGCTCATAGGTTGTCTTGTTTAATGATTTGAACAAGATCAGGAAGCCTGCATAATCACACATCAAATGAAATGTTGTTACTCGCTCCTCTGAAACTACTTTACATGTTGGATAATTGAATAATGCTGTCTATTGAATAATATTGACTATTTAAGCATTTTTTTTGGCAAATATTTAGCGCACACTTGATGCTGTTGTTAACACTGCTGACGTCAGCAAATTCAATTCATGAACAGAGAATGACAGCTGATTCTCTCATGACTTTGCTTTTTTTCTGCTCCTAAATAATGTGTCCACTGAGATTTAAAGCGCAGCCCAATGGACGCCGACTTGCTAGATTACTGCAACATAACTTTCTGGAAATGTGTGTATTAATTATTTCTCGCTGCATCTGCTCCTGTGGGATTTCTGATTCACTTTCAAGTAATCCTACACACACACACACACACACTCACATATACACACACACACACACACACACACACACACACACACACACACACACACACACACACACACACACTCAGTGGTCTGCTGCAGTCATTGGCTGTCTGACGCTCCTGCAGCTCTTAGCAACGGCACACATGAGTGACAGCAGAGATTCTCTCAGTCCTCAGAGAGGCTCAGTTTGTCATCTATTCTGATGTCACTTGTTATTTCTGCAGATACTCTTACCTCTGACACACAGCGGTGCATTTATTCCCTTATGCATGCATTATACTTCATATGCATCTTTTATTGTAGTTTTTGGTTGATGTGGGTTATTCAATATCTGATACTGATGCTGTGTGTCACAATGGATGGTATGATGTTTTATATATATGTGACAAAACAAAACCAGTCATAAGGTTACATTTTACAAAACTGAGATATATACATCATATGAAAGCTCAATAAATAAGCTTTCTATTGATGTATAGTTTGTTACGATAGGACAATATTTGGCCGAGATACATTCTAAGAAAATCACCTTTAAAGTTGTCCAAATTAAGTTCTTAACAATGCATATTACTAATCAAAAATTACATTTTGATAGGTTAACAGTAGGAATTTTACAAAAAATCTTAATGGAATATGATCTTTACTTAATTTCCTAATGATTTTTGACATAAAAGAAAAATCAATAATTTTGACCCATACAATGTATTTTTGGCTATTGCTACAAATATACCCCAGCGACTTAAGACTGCTTTTGTGGTCCAGGGTAATATATATATTTATATATTCTATATACATATACATAGTCAAGCCCAAAATCATTCAAACCCCTGGCAAATTCTGACTTAAAGTTACTTTTATTCAACAAGCAAGTTTTTTTTGGACCTGAAATGACACAGGCTTCTCCCAAAAGATAATAAGACGATGTACAAGAAGCATCATTGTGGAAAAAAATATTTCTCAGCTTTTATTTACATTTGAACAAAAAGTGGCATGTCCAAAATTATTCATACCCTTCTCAATAATCAATAGAAAAGCCTTTATTGGCTATTACAGCAATCAAACGCCTCCTATAATTGCTGGTATTTTTGCCCATTCATCTGCCCATTAGCGATGAGTCTCCTTGCCATCAGCCTGATCTTTAGGTCCCTCCACAGATTCTCAATTGGATTTAAGTCAGGACTCTGGCTGGGCCACTGCAAAACGTTAATGCATCTTCACCACTTTTGCTGTGTGTTTTGGGTCGTTGTCGTGCTGAAATGTCCATTGGTGCCCAAGGCCAAGTTTCTCTGCAGACTGCCTGAAGTTGTTGTTGAGAATTTTTATGTATTGCTCCTTTTTCATGGTGCTGTTCACTGTGATTAGGTTCCCTGGTCCACCCCCAAAACATTAGGTTCCCAGCACCATGTTTGACAGTGGGAATGGTGTTCTTAGGGTTGAAGGCTTCTCCTTTTTTTTCGCCAAATGAAGGCTACATCATTGTGGCCAAACAATTAAATTTTTGTTTCATCTGACCATTAAACAGAAGACCAGAAGTCTTCTTCTTTGTCCAGATGAGCATTTGCAAAGGCCAAGCGGACTTTTGTGTGCCTTATCTGGAGAAGTGGTGTCCTCCTTGGTCTGCGTCCGTGGAACCCAGCGGTGTTCAGTGTCTGTTGGACTGTCTGCCTTGAGATGTTGCCACCAGCAGAACCCAGATTCATCAGGATGGCCTTGGTGCTGATCTTTAGATTCTTTTTTACCTCTCTCACTATCCTCCTGGCCAGCACAGGTGTCACTTTTGGCTTCGTCTGAGATTTTTCACAGTGTGGAACGTCTGGCATTTTTTAATAACACTTTGCACTGTAACCACTGGAACTTCAAAACATTTAGATATGGTCTTACAGCCCTTTCCTGACTTGTGAGCAGCCACAATGCGCAGCCGCAGGTCTTCAGTGAGCTCCTTTGTCTTAGCCATGACTGTCCACAAACCAACAGCAGAGAGCTTCTGTTTTTCACCTGTTGAGTTGATTAAATCAACTGTTCTCAATGAATCAGGGTAATTAGGATGCTTTAGAACAGCTGGGACTATTTGGAATGGTATAGAACTTCAGATTTTCCCATAGACTGTGATAGTTTGCAAAGGGTATGAATAGTTTGGACATGCCACTTTTTGTTCAAATGTAAATAAAAGCTGAGAAACATTTTTTTCCACAATGATGCCTCTTGTACATCGTCTTCTAATCTTTTGGGAGAAGCCCTTTGACATTTCCGGTCAAAAAACAAAAACAAAACATGCTGTTTTTTTCCAGGGGTATGAATAATTTAGGGCTTGACTGTATATAATATATCTTATTTATTTTTTGATGATTTAAGATTTCTGTAATTTTTGAGAAACCTGTTTGTCAAACATTTTATGCAGCGATCAGCTCTTTTTCACAGAAGTTCAGCTCTCCTCGAGTTTGCTCTGACCTCGCTGGACTCTCTTTGATCTCGATCTATAAATAGATTTTCCTTCACATTAGATTTCGGCACGAGTTTGGGACAGCGATTGCTCCATTAATTCTGTTTGAAATGAGATGTCAGTGTCCGTTCTGCTAATTGACTTTTACGACGGCGGCTCTGATGGACTCATCAGTCTCTTCCTCTGATCTCTGGCTTTACACCTCCATCAACACAAACCACAAACTCTCCAGATGGCTTCTATGCCAAGACTAGCTGCTAAGGCCTTATTAACTGGTTGTGAGATATCATTCGCGTCTGTAGCACAAGAATTTACTTACTTAGTATGAATGGCCGGTCAGTTCAGATCCACACGCGTGAGAATGAGCTGTAGTGCTGCCCGAGCGAACACCATTAATAACACTGTGCCATCTTTAAAATGAGGTTTGCGGCCAAGGTGAGGCGTGTTATTGAAGAACATGGAGAATTATGGCTCTAATAGCAGCCGTCGCACTTCGCTGAGGATCCTCTCTCTCTCTCTGCTTTCTCTCCTCATCTTCATTGTTTGCTTTTCTCTAAATCCTGCCTGTTCTTTCTGTCGTTGTCTTTAAAGAGGCCGATGAGAGCATCAGTCGGGGTGCAGAGGTAAAATCCCATTCATTGTCTCCACAGAGAAATTGATTTTCGTGATGCCATATAAACCTCTCAAGGTTCACCATGAGCTCCGAGGCTCTTAAGTCATGATTTATGATTCGCAAGTCAGTTGCCCTCTTTTAAAGGGATAGTTCACCCAAAAAATGAAATTTTCAGTTAAATTACTCACCCTCAGTCCATACAAGAGAATTTAAAAAAGCATATCAAGGAACATAAAATTAATACTCGTGGCTCCTGACGATATATTGAGGTCTTAAAAAGCAAAACGATCAGTCTATGCAAGAAACTGAACACTATGTACAACATTATTACCTGTAATCCAGATCCTCAGGCAAGTGGGATAATATGATTCTTTCTAATCTGATTCAGTTTGATTCTGAACTGATTCTTTGGGCAGTTTGTTTTAATAAAATGGTTCAATTCACTAGTTTGTTTACATTATCACACGATGACGTGAACCGGAGTGCCGAATCAGTTCATTCATCACAGAATCAGATACGCCACTATTTTGATGGTTGACTGTATTTCCAGAATAAAAATAAAAAAAACATATTAAGTAACACAAAATTAATACTTGTGGCTTCTAACGATATATTGAGGTCTTGTGAAGCAAAACGATCAGTCCATGCAAGAAACTTGCAATTAAAATGAGGTTTGCGGCCAAGGTGAGGCGTGTTATTGAAGAAGATGTTTGCAAGTTTCTTTGCATCTTGCAAAATCTGAGAGTAAGTAAATCAAAAACGATCC